>NW_004949130.1:503601-516766 GCF_000317375.1 Microtus ochrogaster
ATGACAGGAACACACAGGAACCACACACAGCAGGAGACCCAATGCAAACTGAGTTCAAGGAAAGGGATTTCTCCCCTGTGTAAAGTGGCTTTGGTTTCTGCTCTGGTTGGATTTGGGGCTCACACAGAACCAACAGACTGGTTCCCTGTTTCTGCCACTGTTGGGGTTGGCATTATCCTCTTGCTCTTCTTGGGGTGCCTTTAAAAGGCTTGCTTGAAAAGTGCTGGAGGGGTTTCCTTCGAAAAGCAAACAGTTGATGGCAAGAAAACTTGGATTCACAGGTGTTGGTGAGAATTTGAAGACTATAACTCTGTAGCAGCTCATCCACTCTGCTATCCTGTTAACAACGAGGACAGCAGCAGCAGCAGCAGCAGCAACAACAACAACAACAACAACAACAAACAACAACAACCAAAGCAACAAATAAACAAATAAAAGGAGCCCAGGTTGATTCTGATTGGACCAGCGTAGATCCCATGCCTAGTCTTGGTCCATTTCTGTCTAGAGAGGTGAAATGCTCTGATTGGGCAGAACCTGGGGCCTTCAGGATAGAAAGGGAAGGAAGGGGGTGGCTGGGAGAAGGGGCTTGTTCCACTCAGGCACTTAGACTACTATGCTGACTTCTTTTCTCTCACTGAAGCTGGAAAAGAGGTGTGACTCCTTCCTCCTCTCCACTCTTTTCCCTCTCCTCCTCCTCTTCCTCACTCTCTTCTTTCTTTCCTCTCCCTCTCTTCCTTCCTCTTCCTCTTCCTCTTCCTCTTCCTCTTCCTCTTCTCCTCCTCCTCCTCCTCCTCCTTCCCTTCTTTCTCCTCTTCTTTCTCCCCCCTCTTCTCTTCCTCCTTCTCCCTATGCCCCCCTACCCTTCCTTTTCCAGAGCCCAAGGGACAGCAGCATTTTTGGCCTTTAAGAGTCTTGCCTGAAAAATATTGGAGGGAGTGGGGTTTTCCTTGGAGCAGCAAACAGTTCATGGCAAGAAAGCCAAGCCAGGCCAAGACTTTTTACTAGTGGCTCACCTTCCACCTCCAAGGGCTCCTGATGAACCCCAAATTCATGGGAGTCTTTGAAAGGTGTGTTCATCTTGTAGTGCCCACACCAGAGAAAGCTGCACCTCGGTCTCACTGGGGTGAGATGAGATGTGGGACCTCAGCAGCAGAGAGAGCTCTTCTCCAGTGCAAGGGGACTTCAGTGTGGAGGCCCAGGTGACCTTCCTCCAAGCAGGGCAGACCCTCAGGTGGAAAAAGTGGCTTCTGGGGTAGCTGAAATCAAGAACCAGAGACTATGCAAAGCCAAGGCCCTTTATATCGAGGGCAACTCCCCCATTCAACCCACAGGGCCAACAGAGTCTATGCCATTTCTCCATGAAGGTGGCCACCCTCTTCTGAAACCCTCGTCTCTGAGTGATTAGAGGGGCATTTCAGGTTTCTCATCTTTTTGTAGATGAGACACAGATGGGGAGGACTTGTCCAAGGAGTATCCTGATCCACTTTTCCCCTCAGCTACCCGCCCCCCCAAGACTTCAGCACCTTCTCTCTTGGTCACTAGCGATGACTTTCTCAATGACTACAGTGCGGGAGGCAGAATGATCAGAATGATAAGGACTTATAAGGGTAAAGAAGAACAATGCACAAACAAGAGTGAAAGGAGGGCTGTCGTGTCAGGAGCTGCAGCTGAAAGGAGTCGTTAGTTCAGATGTGTGAACCATCATCAGTCATGGGGCTACTTAGAACGGCAGAGGTCAGAGCAAACGGCTTACTTTCAAAGCAGGTGGACGATTGGTATAAGATGTTTACACGGAAGACATAAAAAAGTAATCTCCCACTGCTACTGGGAATGCACCTGGGAGCTACAAATTATGAGGTCCCAGAACACAAAAAGGGGGCTCCTACGTGGGGGAATTGAATTGATGTGAGTTGTATAAGACATATTTAGAGATCAATTTTTCACCCTCATAAATACAAGGCCTCTGCTTACTGTTGCATTGCCTTCACCCTAGCTTTTATCCCTCCTGCCTAACCTAAGTAAGCGCCTGGGTCTCTGCTCTGCACCCCACCTTGGCAGGAACGGGGGGGGGGGTTAACAGGCACTGTGGTGCCGACAGGGGGCGCCGGCGAACCCAGGCCTGGGCTCTTCTGGTCCAAGCTGTGGGTCTCCGTTCTCAGGTGGTGGGGAGTCGCTGTCCAGCGGATCCAGACTCACCAGGCCTCTTAGAAACTCCACTGACTCCAAGTAATCCCAGAGAAAGTCCAACAGGCCTTCTAGAAAGCAGAGAGCGGCCCTTCCTTGATGTGCGTGCTTCAAGGACTGGGGTTGCTTGAACCACTGGTAGAGGCACAACCAGGGGCCTCAGGAGGTCAGGAACCAGTTCCCTGTCTAGGTTGGTGGCTGCAGGGTTAAAAGGAGATAGAGACCACCACTTTCATTCTATCCCTGAGAAAATATCTTTTCCCCGAGCCCATATGGCCACTTCCTTTCCACCTGCTTGCTGCTTTGTCCAAACTGTCACTTATGAAGAATCACTTGACTTACAGTCTCAGGTTCAAAAGACTACAGACTATAATCAGTCGATCCAGGAAGAAACAACCCCATTCCCACAGAGATAGTGCTATTTTTGATGGGATTGGTTGATAATTCCTACACGAGAAGGAAGAAAGAAATACCCCAAATTTGTATTTAGTCCACTGAGTTTTAAGCACACCGGATTGGAGAATACAGATTTAATCCCTCAACTTTTTTTTTTTTGGACTGGTAAAGGATACAGTTACATACATGCTTACATACGTGCATGCACTGTTGACATTCTTCAGGTCGTTGAGAGTCTCAAAGAACTAGCTTGTCATTTGTTCCAGGTTCTCCTGACAGGGTGGGGGTGGACCTGTAGAAGGGAGAGAGGGAGAGAGAGGGGGGGGCTGAGAGGCTGTCTCTCCCCAGGGCCAGCTTCGAGGAGGATATTGGCAGTGGCAATAGTGACCCCACTGGTGCCCACTGCCCAGAGCCCACTGCCAGCAGCTTCTTGGCGCTGGTGGAGCTGCCTCACCAGGCCGGATACTCGTAGCTCCCCCCAAGTTTCTGAGCCTTGTCCTCACTCTAGAACTGCTGTTTGCATCTGAGTGGATCCTTCTGCTGAAAGGGTGGTGGGTAGCTGGAGAGAGCTTTCTCCGTTTCTTTGCTTTTTGATGTTTTGTGGTGCTGGAGTTTAAAAGCCACTAGTCATCTTGGGGGGAACTAAGTTCGGACAAGCTGAAACCTGTCCTACCTAAATCAGTATTTAAGTGTCTCAGTGGCTGAACGTTTTGTATAATCAATCTTTTTCCAGCCCTTCTTAACTATGCACAACACAGGCCTGGCTCTCAGACTTCTCTCTCTCTCTCTCTCTCTCTCTCTCTCTCTCTCTCTCTCTCCATCTCCTTTATTTGTCAACTCTGTAGGACCTTGCCTTCCTGCTATCAGCACACCCAATGCCACACGCCAGCCTTTCTTTAAAAGCAAGCTGATCGTTGGTGTGTCTGCATACTTCTTTTTTTTATTATTATTGAATCTTTTTTTTTTTTACCCATAATGACACCAGGATCATTATATAATCCCATAACAAAGAGGCTTTTGAGGCACCAGCTTTTGTCAACTCTAGGACAGAGAATCCGTAATTGCATTATTCGGCTTCCCCCCATCTTTCCCCCCTTCCTTGCTTCACAGAAGCCCAACCTCTGCATCCCTGAAATCCCCACTTTGTTACCTCGGCTTATATTATTTACTCAAACGTTCGCCTGGAGGACCAGCCTTGCAAAGTTGCCTTTAAAAAAGTTATTTTGTTTCGTAATTAAGTCTCGGAGCCCACCGCGATGATTATTCTGGACCCATAAGGCAGAGAACCTGCATGACGTTTTTCTCGAAGTTTAATTACCGTATGCTAATTTCCTTGCCTACTACGTGATTAATTAAAATCATATTTTCATAATCATTTGGCACTAGTATTGTTTTAGAATTATCATGATCTCCTAAATAGTGTCTGTAAATAAAGTCGCCTCTAATGGCAGCGCGGGAGGCGAGGCTGAGGACCTCTCCGTGTTTGTATCGCGGCGATTGGCAACATAACGGCCTTATTTACATTAAATACGCCACAAGGTTACAGCGCGGATCAACGTCATTTGATCGCTGATGACTCCCTTAAACGCCAGGGCTGTGACTGATTCTCCACGTCCCGCTGTCCACCGAGATTCACCGGCGAGTTTTTTTTTTCACCCCAGAAAAGAAACAGACTTTAAATAGTTTGAGGAGCAGGTAAGAATTACGCGTTTTCCTCTCCCCCTTTCCGCGTCTCTCTCTCCTCTCTCTCCGTGGCAATTGCTCTCTCCCTCTCGGCTGGATAAAAAATTCTTTAGTTAAAGGCAGGAATGCAAAGTAGTGACAAGCAAAGGGGCTGATGTATGTCTCCGTAACGAGTCTGACAATCAGAATGTAGCTCTTGGAGAATAGATAGATTTTAATAAGTGTGTTTACATGAGCTCAAGGTCAGAAGCAAGCTGCGCTGTGTTAAATGGTTTCTTAGTTGCTAGACAGAGAGAAAAAATGGACGACCACACACCATTCTTTGTAGATTATTATATCAAGGGTTCAGTCTCCGGCTCATCAAAGCTAAATGCTGAAAGACCTATCTAGTTGCTGTGAATTACGCCAGGGCGACAATGGAGAGCGTTTTTAATGGTACAATGCATTTCACCTACCAGATAGGGGGAGGCCGAGCAGGGGATGGGATGTCTGCTGGGGTTGGATGATGAGTATCAATGAACGGGGCGATTCTGAAATGAGGTTGATGAAAAGCGAGCTTGCCCTGCCGGGGCTGGGCTGAGAGCAGTTGGCCGGGCTCTGGTGAGTGGGCGAGTGAGGCGCGCGAGCTGGGCGCCCGTCCCCCCTCAGCCCCGGAAAATGATCAAGTCAATCATGTGGACATGTTTCATTATTCATTGAACACAATCTTTTACAACGCTCGGTTTACGTGCCCGAGTTTGCTCCCGACGCCCGCGTTTAATGTTTTAAGGTAAGGCAAACAAAGGTGGTGGGGAGGCTGGGGTTGGGGGTGGGGGCGGCGGGGTGGAGGGGCGCGCGAGTGCCAGGTGGTGGCGGGGGCGCCACGATCTCCGGGAGGTGGCAAAGTGAGTTTGGACTCTTGGCGTGATTCCCCCCCTTCCCCTCCCCCGCCAGGCGAGGCCTGCAACCCGGTTGCTTCTCACCCCATCGCCCCATCGCGATTAAAAAATATGGTCTAATTAAATATCCGTGGTTGTGACGTTGGCGAGAGAAGCTGTCAGCGGGGGTTAAGGGGGAAAAGAGAGAGAGAGAGAGAGAGGGAGGAAAAAAAAACAGGAGGAGGAAAACCGAGTAGAGGCGGCCACCCGGCATCGAATGGCGCTGGAGAACTTCGGCGGAGAGCGGGACCCGCTCCCTGGCCGCCGCCTCCCCACAGCAGCCGCAGTCCCAGGACCGTTACTTTGAAAGGGAGTCCTCGGGACCGAGCGCACGGCGCTGCGCGCCAGTGGGACCCGGCGCCCACCCTGCCCGGCCCGCGCCTCCCGCCTGCGCCGCCCGCTTCAGCTCGCGGCCGGGGAAACTTTCCGTAGGGTCGGGGGCAGGGGGAGCCGAAAGAGAGGGGAGGTGGCGCGGCGGAAACTTCTCCAGCGACTTTAACCCGTTTGCTCCAGTGCCGGGGCTGGAGGGGGGGTTCCCGGCTACCGCCTCCCCCCCCTCCCGCCGCAGTCGTGTGTGATGCGATCTGCCCTCCACCCAGGAGACAGAGGGTAATTGACATGTTTTTGGGTTTTTTTTGTTTTTTGTTTTTTTAAAATTAAAGTTAGCTGATGCTTACGGGGTGCCTAACTTGCGGGTGTAAAGGGCCGCCAAGACCTGCCATTTTGTGTTTGCATCGGCTTCCTGCGCCCCAAGAGCCGGGCGAGGCCCGGCCGAGGTGCCTTGGGGGCGAATCCGGGATCCCGGGACCGTAGAGGAACCTGCACACACGTGCGCCGCCCGCAGCACCTGCCCCAGTCCGGTCCAGGTCCCGGGGGCCTCCGGGGGCCTGAGACACAGAAATAAATAAATAAGTAACAGGTTATGGAGGGAAATGAGCCGGCCAGTCCCGGGCTGGTAATGCGAGACCAATCAGAGTGAAGGAGTAGGACAGTGTGTGTGTGTGTGTGTGTGGGGGGGGTGACAGCTAGGAGAGGGGGCCACGGGGGGGGGTCCTGGGAAGAGCAAGATTTTGTGTGTGTAGGGCGCATCCTCAGCCCAAGACTGGAGCGAGAATGAACGTCGCTAATAAGCCTTTCTGTTTGCTTCAAGGCATTTTTTAAAAATTGAAGATGAATTAAGGAAAACAGTCGTAGGCGAGACTCGAGATGTATTTTAGGCAAAATATAATAATATAAAATAAAAATAAAGAAGAGGGTTTTCTTTGATGCGTAGAAGTGTCCAGATCTCGACGCTCCCATCTGTTGCAATTTTGCAAACAATATAGATTATCTTTGCATACGGGGAGGTGTGAGAAGAGAGGGAAGGTGGAAATAGGCGCTGGGGAAGTTAGAGAAAGGAAAGAGGAGAGAGAGAGACAGAGACAGAGACAGAGACAGAGAGATTGTCCCCCTCCTCCTTTTAACTCTTCGGAGGAAATTCCCTCAAGGTTTCTCTGGGGACAGGTGGAAAGTTAAGTGCCCCCTCCCCATTTTTCACTCCCGATTTGTGAGTGCTTCTTGCTGTCCGCCTCTTGGCTAGCGCACACTCAGGTCTCTGAGTTCTCTCCTGGAAGGATGCGAGCGTGGAAGGCTGGGGTCGGTGCGGGCAGAAGCCAAGGGCTGGAGCCTGGGAGGATCAGGGCGGGGTCCCGGCCTGGCGCGCGGGTGGCAACGGTGGCCGGGTTTTGTTTGCAGGATATTGTTTTGTCTAACGGGTGCCTCGCAGGAGACGTGATTCGTCAGCCGCCTTAGTTTTCACTTGAGCGGAAAATAACGGCGGCTACGTGCAGTCCCAGCCTGCGGGGCTCGAGCGCGCAGTGCGTGTGCAGCCTCTGAGGTGCGCGCGGGTGGGCGGCAGGGGGGGGAATCCTTTAGGGCTAGCGGGCCAAGCGGGTGAGTGCGCTCGGAGCTGGCCTCCGGTTCCTTCTGCGCTTTTCGGGGCAGCCACCACCACGGCTCTGCAGTTTAGCAGAAATCCGACAGGGGCCGCGTTTGCTGAGCGCATCCGGCCGGCGGCAGTCAGAGCGGGGCCGCGGGGCCAGGCCGCTCCGTGTAGACGTCGGGAGGGGGCCGGAGTGTGGTGGTGGTGGAGCAGACTGGGAGGGGCTCGGGAAACGATCTTGGCTAGAGCTAGCACTGCTCCCTGTCCCTGCTGCACCCTCGTGTCCTCTGCGAGTTGGGCCCCAAGGCGGCCCGGGCCTTGACCCCCCCCTCCCCCCCGCCCACAACCCCCAGGTCTCTAGGCTAGGCTTAGGTGCACTTGGGTGAGGTGTGTGCGTGCATATATGTATGCGTGCGTGTGTATGTGTGTGGAAAGGAAGGCTAGAGTGGAGACACCCTGTTTTCTTTTCCAGTTTTTAACAACTGGATTTTGACTTTGAGATCAGCTTCGCTCACTGCTTGGGTCGGGAGGGGGGCGATCTTTCCCCATCACTCACATCTTTGTTCATTGTTCACTGAGTGCAAGGCAGGCGACTTAGAGAAAAAAGGAGGGAGAGAAAGAGAGAGGCAGAAGAGGGAGAGGAAGAAGAGAGAAAGAAGAGGGACCTGGGGGGCACACCCATGTCTCCTCCCGGGTCGTGTTGGAGGGTGAAATAGTAAACCCACGTATGGAGGGTCGCCAGGAAAGTGGACATTACCGCTTTAATTAACTTCGAGATGCTCCGGCGGCGGGACCTGGCGTAGCCGTGACGCGCCCCCATAAATCTGCCCGGTCGGGCTGCTCCAAGAACTCATACAGTAGCAGCATCACATCCAACGCGCGCCTCCCCGGCCGGAGTCCATTTGCATAATTGGATTTTTTTTTTTTTGCCTCCTTCTTCCCTGAAACTTGTTTGAAAACCCAAATGAAAACCGCGACGACCTGCACACTCAAAAGCAAGTGCCAAGTAAGTGCCCTGCGGTGGCCTCCGCGCACCCCGAGGTGAGGGCACAGAGCCTGGGGTGTGGGGTGGGAGTGAAGTGCCCGGACCCGCTCGGGTGTGAGCGTGCAGCGGTCAGAAGCACTGCATCTACCGGGCTGGATGTTCATAGAACTTTTTTTTTTTTCTTAACTCCCACTACTGCCTCTCGACTTTTCTGGCGAGGTGAGGTGGTTGGGCCAAGGGAGTACCTGTGGCGAGACTGAAGAGGAGATCTTCAGGACACAGTTGAGAGTTGGGCATCCTGGTTCGCTGGGAGGGTGGCGGGTCCCTCTAACCGCTGGAACGCCGCCGGCGTGGAGATCTGAGCTGCGAGCGAGCGGGGTTGGCTGCCTATCTCTCCACGCCGCTGAAGCAGTTTGTCGCTAAATGCTTCCCCTATTATTCCAAGGGTTGTGTCTCCGTGTGTGCCTGCGTGAGTGTGTGCTCGCTTGTGTTTTGACGTGCTTTAAAAGGAAGAAAATCAACCAAAACAAGCGCAGGAAGGCTTCCCTTTTAATCCGCCTTTCCCTTCAGCCTCCTCTATTTCTATTGCTGGAAGAGCAAAGTGAGAGCTGTTTTGCCTAAGACAGGGTCACCACCAACAGATTGAGAATTCGGTTGGAAAAGCTATAAATTCTCCAGCAGAGATTCAGCTGCGGGCATGACATGCAGGCTCCACCCTGGTCAGGAAAGTGGCTTCATAGTCTCAAATTATTAAAAAATATATAATGTGTTATTATTAGTGGTAGTATTTACAGTGAGCAGGATGGAGGGGGAAGTGAACTGTTTTGGAGATGGCACCAGCTGTTCTTCCCATATCTGGGCCTGCCTGGGAACTTGCTGTGGGCAAAGCGCACCATCCTGCATAGCAGGGGCCTGGGACTCAGCTTTCAGCTCTGAGAGTCACAGGGGGTGCATCCTCCCATAGCCCTTGGCCTCTGCTCTGAGAGAGCCTAGGGCTTTGGCTGAAGGCTGCTTTAGCTATGATGTCATCCTGATAATGGTGCACATGTCTCTTGATCCCCACCATTCCCTGCCTGGCCTGGCTGAGTTGTTGGTAATGATAGCAGTCTGCCCAGCTCCCTGACAATTCTCGGACCCAGAGCCCTAGAAATTAGCCACCCCCACCTGACCGGCAAAGAGTCAGCTACCAAAAGCAAGGGCCACTGAGCCCAGGTTTTGCATTGATGGACCCAACATAGATACTGGCTGAGGTTGTCAGACTCCTGAACTGAGGGTCCTCTGATTTTCCAAAGTTTGGAAAACTTTCGGAAGGCTTTGATGTACAAAGCATCCTTAATCTGGGGAAACTGGACTCTGATAGTGAACAGACAGCAATGTGTGGATATGATGGATGATGGGGACCTCAGGTCTTGCTGTAGCCAATGTATGGAAAGAGGAACTGTGACATTCCGTTCATTAACTGTGACTTTATGTTAATATAGCTGCAAGTAAACTGGATGTAGTGTTGATTTTTAAATAGTGTACAATGATTTAAGATTTCTTTTGATTTACTGTTCAAATGAAATTTGCATAAATGTGATGAAAATGAACTTAACATCTGGGCACATGAAAAAAGGTTAGTGCCTCGTGTGTCATCTGCAGAGGAAAGTCTTTAAAACGCTTTCACCCTAAACTGGGTTGGGGAAACAGTTCCTGGAGACATAAATGGTAATTATGTAAAACCTGGAGGAAAATGGCTTTCGATACATTTGCATTCTCCTGGACCAGTGCTCTGAAAACCCATCTTGTTCTGTGCCTGGAGTGTTTAACTTCTGAGCAGCCTTGGGATCCTTACAACTCAGCAGTTTAACTGCTGGTCAGGGCTGTCTTCACGGAAGGCTTAGGGCAGTCATGGAGCAACTGTCATGCTGGGCTGGTCCAAGCCAGAGGCCAATAGCTTCCATTATGGGAGCAGATAGGAACAACTCAGGACATGGGGCCCTATGGTCATCCCTGCCCACTGGGCACTGAAGGCTTGGATATGCACTATTTGCGGAGCCCTCCCAAAGCTGACCCATCAGCTTGTCTCCTCTGCCTTAGGTAACCGAGGAAATTTCATCAGCTCAGACCTATAAAACCCACAAGCCCTTTCGTGTGAGCTCTAAACTCCATCTTACTTTGGGAGCACGACGAGCTTATCTCTGGCATCATCGGGAAATCAGTTAAACAGCCTTCCCCAAGCATGGCCGCCTTTTGCTCAAAAGTTCTCTATGAATGGCACAGGTGTTTTTAAAGTGTCTTGAATGGAGGGGAAAAAAGAGAGCAATGATGCTTGTGAGAATATAGATGAATTTGTATTTTTTTGTTTTTAAAGAAGGGTAGCATAAAAGAAGACAGTGAAATGGATTTATTTTTTTCCAGCTTCAATGAGGGCAATTACAGCTTTTAAGATCTTTGGATTTAGTGTTTTTAATAAGCTTTTTAAGCATGCTGGAATATCAGCTTGCATTTTGTTCTTAACATTATTTAAAGAGAGACTCGATGCAAATTTAAATCATAAGTGAGTTTCCATAGGTCACTTTGGGGCCATGCTGAGGACTGAAATGCCCTACCCCTAGCTTATCTGCTGGGACCTGAAGTCCTTCGGTGCTGAGCCGGGCTTCATCATGTCTCTAGATAAGGTCTTAGATTAGGAAGAAGGACATGTGCCCTTGGTATCCTGATGCCATCGCTGAGGCTATAGAGGCTGCATTTTGGAGTAAATGCCACACACACACACACACACACACACACACACACACAAAGTCCTTACCTTGGTGAAGTGAGTAAACACCACACACACACACACACACACACACACACACACACACACACACAAAGTCCTTACCTTGGTGAAGTGTTTGAACTAGCATTGAACTAGCTCTCCTTCTCCTCCTCCTCCTCTTCTTCCTTCCCATCACGTGTCCTCTGCAGTGGTATAGCATGCCCCCTCCAGGGCTGACTGCTTAAGATATGGCTGAAGCTGTCGTAGGAGGTGGTGAGGGAAGGCTCTCTCCAGTTGGCTAGCCGGACTGTGAAGCACTGTAGGAAGTTTTGCAAGAAGAGATTCTGCTGAGGAAATGAACTGACTTTCCTATCTTGAAGCTTCGGCCTCCTGTTTCGCTTCTCTTGGTTGCCCTGTGCATCCACAGCACGGTGAGCCAATAATGTGTAGGGTCAGAAAGAACTAAGCTAGGAAGAGACTTTTGTTTGTTATAGCTGGGGTCTCACTTGCAGTAATGGTAGTGTTGTGTGTGTGTGGTATGTGTGTGGTGTACATCAGTGTACATTCTTTCTTGTACACACACGTGCAGGAGGAAGGGTGTTGCCTGTTAGAACACCTGCTCTGGGAGGATTTCCTTTTCACTCACAATTTCAGTGTGTAAGAGAGAGTAGTGAGTTGGTACCTGGGCATGTCAGGTGGAGGGGTCACTATAGATTTTTCAGGCCAGTCTGTGCTCCCTGGAGACTTCTGTCGCGTCTGCCATGAGTCGCATGGTGAAGAGAGAGGGCTGACTCTGTGGGCTGTTGGGGGTACTCCACAGACTTCACTTTCAAAAGCTATTGTGCTCCTTGGCCTTCCTCCTGTTTTTGAGTTGCTTTTAAGGGCCTCTGCGGTACTCAGCTTTCCATCCATGCTAGACTTGCTGGAAATGCCCTAGCCATGGAAGCATTGCCTTAAGAGCAGGTGTCCATCATGATGAGGCCTTGCGTAAAACCTGCTGGAGTAACCGGGGCACCATTTCTGCTGACCAAGATCTCTCAAAGTTGGTACGAGGTGAATTTCCACTTGTGGGTGTTTGCCATGTGGGATGTTTAGCAACATGCCCAACATCAACCCAGCAGATGCCAGGAGCTCTCTTGGTTATGACCATCAGGAATGTCTAGACATTCTTATACATTTCCCAGAAAGGGGAATCAAGCGCATACCCCGAACTGCGCATGTGTGAGACCTTGTACTGGACCTCCCAAAGTGGGCGTGGAGATCAGTTTTGATCTTATTTCCAGGAAGTATACAGGCAATGTACAGGCCGGTCTCTGTGCCCATTAGACCAGAGGATTCAGCCCTGCCCAAGATGAGGGCAGTCCTTGGAGTCTGAGAGGAGGAAGGTTTTGTTTTCCTGCCATCATGCAAGAAAACATGGACAAATAAAAGGCCGTCAGTGCGCGCTGTGGGGCTCAATCCCGATGTTTCTGAATATCAAGCATACCTTTTGAAAGGCCCCGTGGGTGCGGGCTGTGCCCCCGGACCACACGGAAACCAGGAAGCTGAAAGTGGCAGTACTCAGGCCCTGTGATGATGCCGAGCACCCTGTTGTCAGGATAATGACAGTTGTTTGTTTTTGAGCTCTTACTACACACTTCCCTAGGAGGGCAGATTCCATTTTTGTTCTGAGTTTCGTGAAGGGAAACCGAGGCAATGAGCAGGGGAGGTGGTTAGCTCCTTCCTCTCTGCCCCCCACTTAACTCTCGGCTTTTGAAGCCTATCTCTGTCCCATATTCCGCCGCTCCTCCTACACCAGGAGCTGTCAAGGGAAGGCAAGAAAATCACAGGCACCGTAGCAAGCTCTGTCCACCAAGTGCAGGATCCCACAGGTGGGCGGGGCAGAAAGCTATGCAGATGCTCCCTGGGCTCTGAGACAGGGAGGCTTGCAACGCAGCTTCCAGGCTCCTCTGTCTCGTTCCTATTCTCAATATATGGCTTTCTGATGAGAATTTAAGTGCTGTTTTGACATAGGAAAGATGACCACCTTAGGCCTGAGTTGACATTAACCCGAAAGCTTTCTACCAAGGCCTTGATGCTTTGATTACCTGGACCCTGTTTGGTTGGGTCTATGGATACTGAGGTGGAGGTGGACTTGTCCTTTGCATTTTATACTCTTCTCCTGTTGGCTCCTCCACCGAGATGATGGCCTGTCTGCTCAGAAATAGACAGAGGTAGATTCAGAGGTAGGTAGGTAGGAAGATAGATAGATAGATAGATAGATAGATAGATAGATAGATAGATAGATATACAGAGGGAGACAGACACACAGAGATGAACACACACACACACACACA
>NW_004949130.1:516866-522552 GCF_000317375.1 Microtus ochrogaster
AGAGAGACAGAGAGAGAGAGCTTTATTTAGGTTATAAAAACTAATTCATGGATTCTCTAAACATTACGATTAATCACAGAATCGCCCATTCAACTTTGATTAGAATGGCTTGTATTTCTAATGTTCCAATGGGATTTCAGTTTCTTTTCTTTTCTTTTTGGCTTGCATTTGTTTGAGACGGGGTCTTAGTCTGTAGCCCTGGCTGAGTCCCCCCCCGGTGTTAGGACTGACTGCACCACTTACAGGCTCTCTTGCTTCTCAGTCAGGTACTTTGGTTAGGAGCACCTATTGACTCAGTAGATACTCCTGCCTCAAGGCCCCGAGGACCTTAGAGGTGGGAGGTGGTCGCCGTGTTAGTTTCTGCCATAGTCAGTTGGGTCCTTGTGGGTGCTGCATGTGACCCCTTGGGTGTATTGTCTTGTTCAGACCAGTTAACCATCCAGGAAAGGGAGTGCAGTTTCCCAGTGGGCAAACGGAGTGCATGACAGCTTGTTGCGGCCAAGAGATTTGAAGACACCCACTCTGGCTGGTGTAGTTCCTATTCTTAACCTTGCTTGCATCCTGCCCACCTCTCTGTATAGATCACCCCTCACCGCCAAACACACACAAAGAAATATCAATTCCCCTTTCAAATGGGAGTGAAAAACAGGAGCCAGAACTGGTCGTTTTGGGACCATATGCATTGTTGTAAGCTTATTTGCATGAGGGAGAAGATACATGGGAATGCCTATCAACTGAGGTCACTGCAGGGACAGCCCCTAGATCACACATTAGATAGATCCTACATATAGCATCATCTCTTTGAATGGCTTGCTGCTTAATTTGTCTTTAAAAATATCTAGAAAGTTATCTTCTTGTTTATGAGAGGCAAATATGACTCATTTTCTGAGATTTTAATTCTCTCTAAAAACCTCTTCCAGTCTAATCAGCCAAGGTTATCATTAAGTCCAGAGTGGGGTCTGTAGGAAGCCTACAGGAGGGACGGGGGTCTCCAATGAGAAGGAAAGGATCTGAGTTACTCCCCTCCCCTCCTTTCCGGGTTCTACTTTCTGGCTATGGCGTATGGATGCCAAGCTACTGTTTCGGAAGGCTAAAGTGTGCCCTGAGCACACGGGTTCTCGGATAAACATGGCTGAATCTGCTAATTAAACTCATGCCTGATTTCTGCGGCGCCCGAGAAACCAGTCCCCAGAGTTGGCACCTGATTGGGGGTGGGGCATGATCAGCATTGGTGGGTGGCAGGCCTCCTCCAGCAGCCCAAGAAAAGTCCCAACAATGAATGAGAAAAGTGACCACATGCGGGCAAGAAAGGGTTTAGTCTGCCAGCTGAGATCTCTGATGGTCGAGGGTGGCCTCTGCGCTGGGCTGGCTGAGTGGCCCTCTATCCTGCCCTGGTGTACCACTTGGGAGTGCTGGGTATTTAGAACCAGTCTGTCTGGAGTGCTCACAGACTCTGAAGGCACTGTTTGTCAAGGAAAAGGCCAGCCACTCATCTGCAGTTCTTTTCTGTAGCAGTTGATTTGACAACTTAATATTTATTTTCTCTGAGTATTCTTTTTTATTTAAATTAAAAAAATTGTATCAGTCTTCATTTCCTCTGTTTTGGCTCTTTCAACTCTTTTTATATACATTTATTCTGAAAGTATTTTTTTTTTTTAGTTGGGGGAAAGGCTTTAGTTAAACTGTGTTTTGGAAGGGGAGAGAACACTGCAATATTAATTCTATTTATAATTTCTTTCTAGCATATTTTGGAGGCAGAAGAAGTGGCATAGGCAGGATGACAGGGACAATTGCCATTTCTACAAGTGTATTGATGAAGCATGCTAAGGCAGCAATCTTCTTCCTTAGCAACTACTGTCACCCTGGGAACAAAACAGTGGTCTTCAGAGAGTGTTACATAGTGGGCTGGGGCAAGGTCTGGCTATCTAGCCAGTGTGATGTACTCGATGGTGATTGGCCTGTCTTTTACGGGGTTGGGTGGGTGTGTACTGGGTTTTTTTGGCATGTGTATTCTCTAATCATGAGGCCAAGAAATGTAGTCCAGATCTTAGGGTACAAAGCATGTTCAAAACTCTCCTTAAGGAGCTGGGTGCATTTTGACAGTCTGCCCTTTAATCTCACTGATACCAGCAACTTGATCCTTATATTTCTCAATCTGTCTCAAAAGGTTGTCAAGAGCTAGATCCCGGTGAGATGTTGTTTGCAGGATTTGGAAGCTGGATGTTCAGGTGAAGGATTTCACACCCATGTGTGAATCCCAGGGACCATGGGGGTTTGTGGTAAATAAATGTTTGCTTTTCATGGTGCTATTACAGAGATAAAAGTCATGCAATGTGTATGTGTGATCTCTATCTACTGCCTTCAATAAAATAATTTGTTTATGATCTAAAGAAGGTGTGTTCTCAGTTGTCCCCACTCCCAGAATAGACATTTGAGTTGGAATCTGCCTCTTGGACTTGGCATAGTGGAGCCGGCCTTCCATACTGGTCTTTGGGATAGGACTGCTTCTCTGTCAGCAGAATCGGATGCAAAATCCAGATGTGAACATTTGTGTGTCAGTGTGCACAGATCTTGATTCCCTTATCTTCTTCTCAAAGGTGAAGGAATCAAATTTTTTTTCCTGGGCGGGGATGAGGAGGCTATGGCTGTCCCCTCATTAATCTCAATCATTGGCCAAGTGTTAACCTTATATGAGCAGGAGGCAAGTTTGAGCGTTTTCTCACTAGCTGTGTCATTGCTCCTGAAAACAGAATCTAGAGGCGTCTTTGTGTGCATTTGATTTGCTAATTAATTTTTTTTTGCCAGGGTTACATAGTACATGCATGTTGCTTGATATATCACTAGCTCTAAGTTCGTTTTTTGCATAATTTAATATTTAGGCATCATCTCTCCCCATTCTACAATTGAGATACTCTTGTTACTGAGCTGGAAACATCCAGTTTGAGAGTGAGAAAGAGCTTCTTGAAGCATTTTGTCTTTGTTTCATTTTGTTCCAAAGCAGCGTTGCATAGTGATAAAGAGCTCAGGGCCAGTCAGTGAGTTCAGCACTCACCCCTTCCACCTCCATGCTGTTGGTGGGCACAGCATTTTTGCTCTTCAAGCTTCTCTGTTTGCATTGACAACCTTGGGATAATTTGTTCTTTCCTACGAAGTCAGTAGGACTACCTAGGCAGCACCACTGCCTGGCTTCTAGAATTTGTTGACTGTTGGAAATACTTCCAACCTATTGCTGTGGGTGCCGATCATTGTAGAGCCCACAGAGGTGGCTCTCTTGCCTTTGTGGCCCTGGCTAGTCCTCCGAGTTATTTACCTGGGGATCAATAAGGATCGACAAATTGATTTCTTCTGTTTCTGAGGATGCATCTTAAAGGGTCAGCTCAGTTCATAGCAGAGTCTGGGGTGGGGGTGGGGCCTGCAGTTCTCACGAAACAATAGGTTTTAGTCTTGGCCAGCAACTGTTAGCACAGGTTCCAGCCCCTCCCCAGTGCACACAGGCACACACACACACACACACACACACACACACACACACACACGTGTCACCTCACGTATGTGCAATTATACATACAAACATGTCATGCGCACCAAATAGAACATGTATGACAAGTTCCGTGTGCACAAGTACATGTTCACAAACATGCATGTGTACTGTAAGTCTTGTTCTTTATCTTTTCCCAGATCGAGGGAGCTGTTTTCCTTTACTCATTCATCCACTGTTTGATGTGCTAGGTGCCTTAACATCCTAGTAAGGCTGATGCTGTGTAGTATGAAACACTCAGTCGGGATGGGAGGTGCAGGGCCTGTCAACCCAGCTCCTGGAGAAGCTGAGGCAGGAAGATTTTGCAAATTCAAGGTCAGCCTAAGGTCAACTGCTTAGCTAGATTCTTAAAAGGTAAAAAGAGGACCAGAAATGATGGTCTGTCTACACTTTCCTAACACGCTTGAGGACCTGCATTCTACCCCTAGAAATGATATAAAACAAAGCTAAAGACAGTAATAAAACAAAAACAGAATAAAAGCAGGAAAGATCTCTTAGGTTCTGGGTTCCAGATGAATAATTTTCTCTCTCTGTTTCTCTGTCTCTCTCTGTCTCTGTCTCTGTCTCTCTCTCTCTCTCTCACACACACACATACACAGCCTAATTTTCATACTGGTGAACATCCACGTGCTAATTTCTGAAAACCCTAATACCTAAACATGGAATGCAAAATTGATAAATTGAGCTTATAGCTCAATTATTCTGGGTAAGCCATTCATGCAAGAAGTGAGCAGCTAAGACACCTTTCCTTGCTCCCAGAGATATAAAGCCAGATTCCTGGCTACCCCTTCCCCACTGGAGATGTCACCAAGTATACCACAGGGGAATGCCAATGTGACTTGGGAAGTCCAGTGTCCCAGGGATGACGTTTGGGCGCTAGCTCCTATCTCCTCCAGGGGGTGTAAAACCAAAGGCCAAGTTCTGGAAACAGATTCCTAGCACCTATCCCATATCCAAACCTTGGGTTTGAAAATACCAAGTGTCATTTAAGTCAGTCCTCAGCACACTCCGCCACCTGTGGTCTTACTGAGGGTTGAACTGCTGATAGGAGCAGAGCAGAGCTCTCTAAACTTGTGTCACAAGGGGGACACATGTCCCTGGAAAGGGACTCTCGGCCTCTGCTTTGAGTCTTTTTGCACATAGGTTTCTTAGAAGACACAGCAGTGGAGACTCAGGCTCAGAAGGTGATGTAATGGTCCCCCCCCCCCCGTACTCCTTGGACTCCAAAGGAGGAGACGTGTTCTAATGGTTTATCATTGCCTGTCTCTGTTCTTAGCACACAAGACCCTGAAATGACAGTGAAGTCCGATTCTTTTTCTCTGTTCCTGAATGGGGGCTGCCAATCCCCAGATGTTCTCACCTTTCTGCCCTTCACTGGCACCTCACTCTTTTCTTGAGCCGTCCCCTAGAGCGATACATGGACATATTCCCACACCAAGGGAACACCGAGCCCGAGCAAGGCCTGCAGAGGTCTCTTACCTCTGCTGCCACTCTCAAGGGTTCATGAAGCCAAAGACTTCATCCAGCTTTATCGAGAGACACCAAGACCTGGGTCATCAGCCTTGCCTCTTCCCAAGCGTATATTATTAGTCTGTGCCTAAGACAACGACGCTGATGTTGGTCATGGGGCAAGGAAACCTTGAGACTGGCTGTGCCTGGTTGATGTCGTCTGCAGAGCTCCAAAGGGACACACACACCTCTTCAGATGTTCATGGATCTAAAACAGGTGTGTTCCCAAGGTGAGTCATAAAGCAAACCCTCTAAGTTCTCTTGAGGATTTCCGTGCCAGCTTCCCATGGTCGCCCCAGGCTGAACACTAGCCTGCTGGGAGGAGGCACAGGGAGTGGTGTCACCACATGGAAGTTTGTACTGCCCACGCTGGCCTCTCCACCTCACTCTGGGCTGTGCTGTGCCTCCTGAACATCCACTGAGCTTCTGTCGTGTCCTGTCCGGCACTCTTGGCACCCAGAAGTGGAGCTGGCATACATGGTTCCTGCTGCTCTAGAAAGAGAGCCTGGGTTTATTCATCATTCCGATCCTGAATGCCACGAAGGACCAGAGCAGAGGTCTTTTGGGGAAAAAGTCCTTTTCAGCAAGGTGGTCAGTGGCACCAGACAACGATGAAGGGTCAGAAGGAGCTAGCAAAAC
>NW_004949130.1:522807-523648 GCF_000317375.1 Microtus ochrogaster
CTGAGGCGGAGAGAGCTCAGTGGTTTGACAAGAAGAAAGGCCAGGGTTCCGAAGCACTGTAGAGGACAGCATAGTTATTCTTTGCATGTGAGCACAACCTGTTGAAGACACACCTGTTGGGGACTGTCTCTTGTCATCTGTGGTCATTTCTACTCCGTGTCCCTTCCTGCCAAGCAAGGCAGGTCTTTCCTTCCTAGCATCCTCCAGGCTTCCTTCTTGTTACAGGAAGCATCCCTCCACTAGATAGATACCTACTGGGGATTTATTCCGAGCTCAGCACACTGTGGAGTCAGAAAGCAAAGTTAGACATAAGGGAAAAATGATAGACTTGTCTTACCTAGTAGGATGTGCTGAGGTTCACAACCGTTCTGTAATGCCCGACTTTCTTGCCTACATATGCTCCCACACCCAGTTGTGGGTGTGTCCCGTCCTGCATGGTTCCTCTCTACTCTGGCTGCACCGTTGTGCACCATATAGCGATGTTTTAGGTAAGGCCGATTATATATGATGTGGTCCCCTGGCATTCTGACAGGAGAGAGAGAGCTTTATCTCCTTATGAGATTGGAGCCATCTCAAAGTTGCAGCGGGGTGCATCCCTCATGTATCTGTGGGATACTGGAATCAACATGCCTACGCTGCACCAGCTGAATGGAAAACTAGCATCTGCGGTTATGTGTGTCCCATGCTGTACACTGAGAGCCACAGCTGTTCCTGACTTTTAGGTAGAGCACAATTTATGTTTTTGTCTTTATTTTAGGGAGTACTTCTGCGTGTGTGTGTGTGTGTGTGTGTGTGTGTGTGTGTGTGTGTGTGAGAGAGAGAGAGAGAGAGAGAGAGAGAG
>NW_004949130.1:523748-527934 GCF_000317375.1 Microtus ochrogaster
GTTGACTGTAAGTAGTTTGCCCAGTTGCTGGCAGCAGGACTATACGCCTGGTGTTTGTGCAGTCTAGATTGCACTGTCTGATGTTTGTGAAGTGAAATTGCCCGATGGTGAAAGTCTCAGATTCGTCATCACGCTGAGTGGTGTGGGCAGTGGCTCCTTTTGCTCTGCACGGTCTGGAGGTGAGAGGGTGACCCTGGATTCTGCAGCAGCACCCCGGGAGTCCCATTTCTTGGCTCTGCTTGGCTATGAATGGTTCCTATGCGCTTCTGGTTTCATCTTTTCTGTCCCATCCTTGCTGTCAGGCAGTGCGCTGAATTCCAGGGGCGTTGAGTGACATCTACAGAAGTGAGTATGTCCCCTGTCCCACAGGGGTTCCTGGAAGTTTTTATTCTGTCCTACCATCCTGGATTTTTGAAGAGATCAAAATCTCCTCATAACCTGTCCAGGAGTTGGGGACATCTGCCCCCACATCAAGGTGGCAGGAAAGCTGGATGCTTGCTTGTGACACCTGTAGGAGACACACACACACAGACACACACACATGTTGTGAGTGCCTCTCATTCCTGGCCCTTCAAATTTATTACTTACATCATTGCAGTGCCAGTGTTTAATTTAATTTCATTTTTATTAGAAATGCATTGCATTTTGGCTCTTTGCAAACTTAACTTTTTCTCGTCATTGGGTTTTAAGTGGTTAAATGATTCATAAAATAACTGTAAACATTCTAAATTGTCCTTTGTACACACCACATTTCATGTCCTTTAGAGTGGATGTGAAATATTGAAATTAAAATGTAAAGACTCAATAGAAAAATCACAGAAATAATCTCATGACATCTATTACACTTTTGGAAATTTTGCTTAGATGGTTCCCTTTCCTTAGCAAATCCTATGATGGATTAACTGGAAAAAGAGGGGTTAAGAGCACTGTAAAAATAATTGTCAAGAATAAAGGAACAGGGGACGGAGAGACAGTTCAGCAGTTAAGAGCACTGGCTACTCTTCCAGAGCACTGGGGTTTGGTTCCCAGTACCACATGGGGGCTCATAACCACCTTTAACTCCAGTTAGGGGAGCTGAAGCCCTCTTCTGGCCTCCTGGGGCATTGCATGCACATAGTATTCATACATACACTCACGCACATAAAATTAAAAAAAATCTTAAAAAGGAGTAGAGGAACAGATCTTAGCAAACAGTTTCCCCTAATTTCATCCAACTCTGTGAATACATGTTGGTCGTTAAACACCTTACTCATCTGATTATCATAAGGTAAGCTGTACTGAAGAAGTTATCATTGCTTTACTTTGAGACATTAGTTGGGATAATAATTTTACCAAAATATATAATACAGATCTAAATTTACGCATCATAAGTTATGAGATTATAAGCAACAGTTAGTTCTTTGTCCTCTTTGGAAGTGTGTTAGCTTACAGTCAGGATGGCTCAGGAAGCGGGCGGCACTTTTGCTTTAGCTCTCTGTCACTCATTTCCTCGGGGCTGCTGTACCATATTCTCTGGGAATGGCACAGGGTTCCTCTCCCATAACAAACAGCAACTAATGTAATAATAACAAACAATAATGCTAATGAAGAAATTATATTTTTTCTCCAACTTAGAGGAGAGTGCCAACAATAGGTAGGATAAAATAAAATCAATATTTTGACAGGATTCTTTTATGTTTGGCTCATTAATTTGTAGTCAACATCTCTGTTCAATCTGAAATCACCGAATGTCAACAAATAGTAGTTTGCGCGTCTCCCCTCATTCCAGAGCGTTTAGTGCCTTCCTTACAAGTTATTTTTGGAGGAAAATGATTTTTGATTCTGCAGATGTATAGAAGAGGCGTTGTGTAGGTTTTTGTCTTGGGGAACAATGAAACTTTTGCTCTTACAATTGGTATTCAAGGGATTATTCATTCTAAATTCCAGTGCGGCTCACTGTGTAGCTTCATCTATGTATTTGCGCATATGAGTATCTATGGCTATCCTTGTGCACGTGTGTTAGTATACACGGGCACACATACACTCTTAAAGGCCGTATTCATGTACATCCATTCATTTACCCAAATCTCTAACTTTGCACTTGCTGGCTAAGGCTCTGGAGTTTCTGGTTTCCAAGGGCCAATGATTGTCAGTTTAGGCCGAAGCTGGCACTTATTCAGGTTCTTATTGACTGGGGACACGTGACAGAAGTGATTGATCCTCCTTGGACACAGGATTGCTGATTTCCCATTGTACTTCCCATACAGCCATTCCACATCAAGCGGTTTTTCAGAAGGGCCCTGGCCCCTGCGTCCCCCAGGTTCCCAGGTTTGCCTTAACATGAAATTACACCTTTCACAAAAGGTGAACAAAAAGAATTCATATCATTGTGGCCTTTTCTCCTTTGTTTTCTGAAGATCACAAAAGCCTGGGCTATAGGATGGCGGCTAATCACATACAGTGCATACTATTGATACCATTTTAATTGTCTTATTGACAACGCACTTGAACTTGGAGAAGCATGCTAATATTTATCATCCTGTGAACTCATGTGCATTTTTCTGATTCAAGCCATAATTACAGAAGAATTCTAAGCTCAGCTGTCTGTACCCCCACCCCCTCCCTTGCCGTGTTATGGACAAAAGCTTACCGACTGCTCAAAGGACAGCTCCCAGGAGCTCTCCTTCCAGGGGTAACACCCATATGGATGCTGTCCCTCTACGGATGACCTGGCTAATTTACACCCTAGCCAGCACCTAGGAAGGGAAGGGAGGCAGTGAAATGACCCCAGATGGGCATTACAAAGAGGCCAGTGCTGGCCAGCTGTGGGACCAATCAAGATTTTAGAAAGAGAACTGTGTCTCTCCTTCTGGGTAGAGCCAATGGATAGCTTTAGAAAGATCTAGAATAGGTGGAGACGAGCCACTGTAGAGGCCACTGTACTGGCTAGGATGCAGAGTTCTATCTGAGGTGGGGTTGGATAAATGGGCTGATAGATGGAGTCATCCTGGTCCAATTGATGTCTGTCTACATCACCCCCTCTTCCATCCTCTCCCCAAGTCCCAAGGGCTCCAGGTCCCCAGACTGCTCTTTGGTCCTGACCCTTTTCTCTGGGGTCCTTATCCTTGACTGTCACTCTGTGTCCCATAGGTTTACCTCAATATCTCCCTCTTTTCACCCTGCCTCTTATATCCCTATCTTTTCTCCCAGGGCTTGTATTTATTAGTCGAGTAGACTGCTTACATACTCACCCTCCCCTCCCTCGTTCCAGGACTGTATTCACCAGTGCAAGGCCTTCGGCCATCACTTGGATAACCCCACTTCAGCTTCGAAACAGCAGATTGCAAATGGCAGCCATGTAATAAATACTTTGACAAGACACCATCTTCCTACATCATCACATGGATGGTGCTTAATCTCAGACACATGCTTTTCATAAAAGTGTGCACAACAAGATGTGTTGTAGCACATTGCTGCAATCATAACACTCAGGAGGTTGATGTTGGAGGATGGAATTTGAAACCAGCCTGGGCTACATCTTGAGTCTTGATTTCTCTAAGACAAAACAAAACAACAACAACAAAAAACAAAACAAAACAAAAACCAAGACCAAAGAAAATGATCTTCTCTCCATTCACTTCTAGATGAAACATCAAATTATTATTTAACATTTAATAAGCTTTTAAAACATTAGAAGGCAGGATTATTTTATTTGAAAGTTTTCGTCTATGTAAAGAATTTTTTTTTTTTTTAGTTTTTGCTATTTCTCTGGAAAGAACATTTTAGCTAATAGAAAAGTTTTCTTTCTTCCTCTCTTTCTTTTTTTCTGAATTTTGTTTGGAGATAACATCTCACAGATTGCTTAGATGGCCTTGAACTTCTCTGTAGACCGAGCAGGCCTGAATTCATAATTCTTTTTCTTCTGACTTGCACACATCTGGGATTATCCGCCTCTAACACCATGGCTGGCTTTACTTTCTTTCATGATTCATTCAACTTTGCAGAAATATTTTTGTGTCCTGATTCTTATGGTTACGTTAGATTTTTTAAAGGACGAATCATAGAATAAGCTGCATCTCAGTAGACATGAAGGCTAGATTGACAGCAGGAAGGGCTTAGAGCCGGCAAGGCGCCTGCAATCCCAGCTTTCGGGAGGCTGGGGTAGGAGGGTTGTGAGGTCAAGGTTAGACAGGGCTCCATAGTGGGA
>NW_004949130.1:528034-555512 GCF_000317375.1 Microtus ochrogaster
ACACACACACACACACACACACACACACACACACACACACACACACACACACACACACACACCAAGGATTTGGAGTTTGTCCTTGACACTTTGGGAACAATGCTGTGTCATGAACCACGGACTGGCAGTCCCATGACACATCCTTTGTTCCATTGTTGGGGAGCAGAGCTGCAGCTGTGGCTGACTCTTAACTCATAAGGAGGTCACCGCAAATGGGAGAGGTTCAGAATAGTTGCCTCTGTATCAAAAGTGTGTTCGTGTCCGTGCCATGTCCTCCCCTCCCAGCTGAGGGCGTTCCTTCTTGTTTGGAGTCTGACCATTGAGGTCTTCTCTTTGCGGCCATTTCCTCACCTGTGCCATGCTGTCTGAGGTGGACCGTGGGGTCTCCACCTCTGGCAGTGGTACAGTGGGCACAGAGAGCTCTTGCTGGGTTCTTTGTTACCGCTGAGAGCCAGCTGTGTGGGGTCCTGATTAACAGACAGCGTTGTTAGTCGCTCGTCTTTGGCAGCTCTTGATGGGGGTCCCTGGGCAGAGGCGTCGTGGGGACCGAAGAAGATGCCGGCTTGGTGCCCTGATTGGTGAGCAGCTCATCTGACTGATGAGTGAGGTGGAGTAACCCCACTGGCTTCAATGAGACACTCGAATCACGGAGCGTGATTGCAAACGGGGAGAGAGGACTTTCGACCTATGTCATATCCTGTTCCCCGAATGACTCCCATCTTGGGGAACTTTACGGTGGTGCTCCCGCGACTTGAAGAACCTATTTTCTGAAAGCCTTCGAAACCCTCAGCTTCCTCCTCCCCGTGAGTTGACAACCAGCCAGAACTCCTAGAGAAACATGGAGCGGGGGTTGGGAGGTTGAATTGAGGAACGAGATGCCTGAAGAGTTCCCATTTTCACCTGTTTGTTCCATAGAATTCTTCTATGCTATAACATTTCTTTTTTTTTCCACCCTTATTATTTTTCTGGCAGAAAACTAAACTAAAACATGAATATCTTTTCCACATACATATGTGTACACACATATACACGCATGTAGGTATATCTGTAGCTGCGTCTATCAATATAGCCTCCTTCCAACTAAACTGCAAGCTTCCTGGAGCTGACAATGTATAAGCAAGCTTTAGGACAAGAGACGGAAGTGACAGCCTCTGTAAGCGAACGAAAACAACCAAGAGTACGGGTCTTCTGGAAAGAATCAGAACCATGTCCCATCATTTTATGCATAGGCCTGTTAGGCTAAAAACAATTTTCTATTTAGTTGCTTATTACTGATAACTGTTTTCTTCTTCAGTCATTGGGATTAAAGCCTACTAATTGGTAATATTTCTGCAGTGCTGGGGTTCAGGATCGGAGCCTTGTATGTGTGGGGCAACAGCTCTGACACTGACCTTCAGCCCCAAGTCACTATATATATTTTATTGATTATTTATGAATTTCACATAATGCACCTCATCACCCTTACTTCCCCATCCTCCCAGGTACACCCAACCCTTGTATTCCCTGTAAAGGATTAAAAACCAAGCAAACAAAAACCAAACAAGTCCAATTTGTATTGTCCAGATAGTGAGTGGAGCACGGCCAAAGTCCTGGTGGCCAGCTCTTACAGCAAAGTGAATCCTGCCCCACCCCTGCCAGTAGCCCTAGGCTTACAACCAAAAATGCAAAGGTTATTATATTTTAAAATAAAGATCTTAACGCTCTACCAGGGATAGTAGAAGTCACTGTGACACAAAGCAAGAACTGTTGAAGACTAAAACTCTTGTACCAAATGGGGTCCTTCCTCCTAGTCAGAAGTCCGCTGGCATTGTGCTCTTCGTCATTTACTTCGGTTTAAAGAGAGGAGCCCCACTTCTCACCAAAAGACTGGATGGCACTTGGTTCTTCTAATCGACCCCCAGGATTTTGATAGTAGCTTCTTCCCATCTACCTCCCAACCTCTCCTCTGCAGGGTCTCAGAGGCTCCAAGTTCCTGTTCTCCTGTTGTGTTTCAGTTATTTAACCATATGAAAGGGAACACATTCCAGGGATCCTCCATGCACCCCCATTGCATAGCAGTGTGTAACTTTCAAAGGCAAGAACAACAAACAAAAACAAAGACGGGATAAGCGTTGATTGGCTGTCTGCTTGGGCAGTTTGCTACTCCCCCTGTGGCCCAGTTACCCCACCTGAAAAAGGAGGAAGGTAAAAAGAATAATTTGGGGTGCTTGTTAAACATCACAATCCCCAAGTCTTACCCAGAGAGTTCATTTGCTTAGAAAGTGCTGCTCTCCATAGCCCCTTCGAGTTCATGCAATGAACTCGGAGATGAGAGACGTGGCTAAACACCATCAGACCTTACCTGCTGCCTGCTTGGTTTTTCTCCAGGTTGTCCTACTCTGGTAACATTTTGCAAAATTAGAATATTTTTCCAGGCCACAGCTACATAGATATGTGTCACCCAAAAACTTGTCACCTTGCAGAATGGTGACAGTATTAGGAAGTCTCCCATGAATCCTCTCTTTGACTCCAACTCCCTAATAAGTTTCTTCCCTCTTGGAGTCCCACATGTCAAAGCTGGGCAGAACTTACCTGCCTCTTGACTATACCCAAGGGACACCTGTTGTGCAGTGTCCACATCTTCATGCTCAGTTCAAACAAAAGAGAAAAGAGTGTATGATGACAAGAGATGCTCATTTATGCACAGCCTCCCATGTAAATAGAAGGTCTCTATTGTATCCGTAAATGAATACACCCTGTTGGGGTGACTCACAGGTTCTTAGATTCCTATGTGGTTGTGAGCCTAGCCTTTAACGGCTGAGCCATCTCTCCAGCCCCTTAGATTCCTATGTGAAGTCAGGAAAGTGTCTGAAAGGCCTCGCTTCCCTGCTCACATACAGCTGGAAAGAGACTTCAAACCTTTCCTCTTATAAACTGCTCATTCCACACGAGTTAGGAATACTCTTCATAACTCCCTAATGGAGCAAGTGGGACAAGATGTTATTAATACCGCAGCAGGTGCATTTGGCTTTTGACCTCAGCCGGCAGGGGTACTGAGGAGCCATTATTTCTGATGCCTATTAGATTTCATCTTTTAACAAGGAGTACCCTTGAGTAAATCCATGTCTAGCCATTCCTTTTGTCTTTTCAACACCCCTCCCCCTGAAGTTTGGTGACATTAAGCACTGAGGACAAATCATCACTGTGTACAGATTTCGTATCAAATAAAAGAACTCAGTTTGCAGCCGAACAGGGCTCTAACCTCTCCCAGATCTTGGGTTGTGCACAATTAATGTATCATTCACTATTTGACTTTGGTACTTTCCGTACAAATTTCGCCTTAAAGCATGCTATGTGTTCTATGCTCACAAAACTACATTCGACTTATTTCGTGCAGTTTGTCTTTGGTGGGACAGACACCACTGTCTTATTTTTCCGAAGGAGGACGTGTGGAGGAAAGCATCCTTCTTTCTGTCATCCTGCAAGCCTTCACTCAGTGCCTAGCATGGAACTTAGAAATGGATAGGAACTGATTGTTACAATGCATTTGCCGATACTAATGCTTGAAGCCAGGGTGATGGCATTGGAGGGTGCTGTGACACAGGCTGTGGCATGACTCAGAGGTGACTTGGTATGTATTTTCTCACCAAGTCTTCAGCAGTTCGGAGAGGCAGAGTCACAGGTCCGGACTTATCAACACATCACCCATAGCAGGTGGCCAAGTCAAGGGCAACCTACATCCTTGACCCCATGGAACATCCATTTCTTAGCTGGATGCTCTGTTACACTGTGTATGTCATGGCTAGGGCTGTAAGATTTGGTCATAGGGATGGGCCTGCATCGTTTGCGTTTCTGAGGATGGAGACAAAAGTCTCCAGGGACGGGTCACAAAGTCCCTGGGCTGTAGTGTTAACACAGCCACCTAACTGAGTCAGGACTGCCAAGTTAGTCTCTATGTTAACCACAGAATACCTGATCAATGCATGCTAAGGGAGGAGGGATTCAGTTTGGTTCATTTTGAGAGGTACAGTCCATCAATGGAAGAAAATACAGTGGAGTGCGTGGTTGCAGGAGTGTGTTCTGGGGCTCCTCATATTTCTGTAGGTCTGGGAACAGAGATCTGAGGGAAGGAGCAGGGCAGGGTCGTAGCCCCAAAAGGCCCACATCTGGTGACCTGCTTCCTCCAGATGTGCCATTAGCTGGGAGCCCAACGTTTAAACACCCATCTCACATGCGAGCTGTAACCTCCCCAGTCACTCTTTGTGACATGTTTCTGGGGACATCTTTTCAATGCTTTCTTGTCTGGGCAAAGGCAGTCCTCTCTGAATCTGCCCTCCTGCCAAGCTGATGAGATGTAGGGACATGCTTTCTATTGATTTTTAAAGGCAAGGCAGGACTCAGCTGATAATCATAGGTGTGACCTGTGCTGTTGTGCAGGCAGCCACAAGCAGCTCAGAGCCTTGTTGTGTGACTCTGATGTTTGGGGTATGCATTCTTTGAAGATTACTTCTGAAGCGAGGCTTCCAAATCCTTAATTCACGATTCTGTCTCTTCCTGTGGTGTTTACATTCCACCATGGCAGAAGATCACTGTGAAAGGAAAAGATGAAAATGCTCTTCTAAAAAGAGCTTTCTTGCATGGGCCTTCTTCAAAGACCCCGGCCCTCTCCCCCTCTTGTCAATGCTCAAGTCTGGGCTTCATCTCCAGGAACACACACATTAGCATGCCATGTGAAGGGTCGTTACGCTGTGTTGGCACGCCGAGGGTGAGCTCTTTGGGCAGGGAGCTGTCTAGAGCACGGGTGGGTGGGACTTTCGTCTGCCAGGCGGTTTTCACAGGTATCGTTCAGGAGCGATTGCGTCCCCTTCTGGAAGGATCCTGCACAGGTGTGGTCAGGGAGGGATTTCGTCCCTTTCCGGAATAATCCTGGGAAAGAAGTGATATGGCCAGTGGACTTTGCAATGATGGGTGCCGAGGAGAAGAGAACCCGACATGGGAAGTCACTGAGTTTGGAGCCTGAGAGTCGAGTACCATGTGGTCACATGATGGCTCTTGGTTCACTGACCTCCCAGACAATGCTGTTCTCTCTTCGTCTGTATCATTTCAAAAACATTAAAATGCATAGCTAATGTAAGGACCAAGTTAGGCCACATCTTTCCCAACATGACTGTTTTGATGTCTGGCCTAGCCTTGGATGGGTGTGGGGCCTGCCCGTGTGCTGTTTATTCTCGATGTGAGCAGCGCTTTAAACTCTGCACTTGGCGGGCTCTCTCTTGCCATTGAGCAATATGAGCCAGCTCATCACAGCACCTTCTCTGGCGCTTTGCAGTATGGGAAGGCTACCCAGAAGCCGTTTTTGGTGCGGTTTCTGTCACCCATGGTTTCCTCCCTCTCATTGACATGGGTGGTTATGGGACACTGGGTTACAGAAATGTCCCCAGTTCCCGAATGGGTCTTGGATGAGGGGTCCGGTCTTGGCCTTGGGTTGCCCATTTGCCTTTTCTGTTGTACATTCAGAAATGGATAAGAGGGCCATGTGGTCCTTTTGGGCCATTTCTGCATTGTCTCCTTAACAGTCTATCCACTATTGAAGGCTCAGTTTAGTCTTAAAACTAAAACATAAAATACTAAATTACTTCACCTTAAAAGTGAGTTCCATTTCTGGGTAATGCACCCTAGAACTTCTGTTGGTTCTGACTGGCTCTGGTACTGCGCTCCAGGTCTCTCCAGGGTCTTTGGGTCTCTCTGGGAAATGATGGAGACAGATTTCAGAGTACGGAGGGGCAGTGGTATGTACATGGGGTGGAATATCAGGTCTTAGTTCCCTCTATCTCTTTCAAAACGGCATCATTTAGGCTCATTAAAATCAACCCCAGGCCTTTTCTGTTTCTTCTGTATGGAGTCATATGATGTACACCTCCCCTTTACTTCTGAGTAAACACACACACTCATAACCAACCTGTGAGGTTTGCGACATCTACGGTGGGGCCGTCGATAATGGAACTTATAAGGGACCGGGTAGGAACGGGACTAGGTCGCCCGATAAACAGCGAATGTGTTTCGATGGACGGAGGTACAGACAGGTTGACCCCCCCCCCCTTGGTGATATGTATAACATTTTTGAGGCAGTGTTGGCACATGGGAAGTCTGGGATTCCCAGTGATGACAGTGTTGAGGACATGTCTAGTTATTTTAGAAAGTTCGTTGTGAATCTCATAAGAAAAATTTCATTTTAACTCCACAGTACCTCTAAGGGTATGGAAAGTCGTGAGAAGATGATGGTGGCGATAGTGACGGCCACCTACAGAGAGCGGAAAGGTCTAGACTCACGGGCCTGTCCCAGTGGGACTCTCCCCCTACCACCCTGGCGGAGTGGAGGAGGATTCGAGCTGGTGTTTCTAGAGGGCAGCGTGAATGATAAATACTGTTAATATTCAGAAGGAAGAATCGATTTAAAAATGTGCCTTTGATTCACTAATCTCTGACATTGAGACATTTTTTTTGAAGTCCATTGCTATAATTAGAATTCTATAAGCCATTTTATGCCTCTATCAAAATTTTAAGAGACATAGAAAATTTAAGTTTTTTTTTTTCTTTTGGTTCTGGGCTGACGATTCATTAAATCAACACGAGTGGTCCTGCAGTGGCTTCATGTAGGACCAGGCACTCCCTCTGTTATAGGGTTGTGTTGACAGGCTCCTTGGTGCTGCCAACCAGCCTTTGCCTTTTTTTTTTTTTTTTAAGATTTTAAGAACTTCTTGTGGATTTTTTTTTTCTGCCTTGTTTTGACTTGCTCTTTCCTGCAGAAATGTGGAGCTGACTGACCAAGCAAGTGCAGACTATGTCTGTCATTAGGAATCTAGGATCATGTCCCCACCCACCAATGGTGCTACTGTGTCCTGGCTGCCTATGGGAAGGAGGAGTTGGGGAGGCTGGGTCACTGGGGACCAGTGGTGTGTCACCAACAGCTTCTGCTGGGCTCAGGTGAGTCGTGGTGGAGCTCCCAGATGGGTGACTGGTGGCATATGGCCCACAAGCCCTGTGTGAGAGCCTTTCGTTAGTCCCCGTGAAGGGAACAAGGCTTCAGCAGATTAGAGAGGAAAAAAAAAAAAGACGATAATCCCAAGCCAATGCTTCATCTCGCCTTTTTTTTTTTTTAACCACCTTCTTCCTAAAGCAGAAGCTCTTCTTGCTTTAAAAAAAGAAATCAGTTTGCAGAGAAGACTGATTGAACCACAATTGAAAAGGGGGGCCCGTGTCACCACGGCCCTGTGATGATTAGCGTGAAGACGGCTGCACTTTAGCCGGCCTGAAACTTGTTCCTAACAGAATGTTAAAGACTCAGTGAAAAGAGAGATTACGTCTATCTAGTTACACCATTCCTTGATATATGCTCCATGTCACAGGCTCATTGTCTCCTGGGTAAAGACAGAGAGTTCAAATACCCACTATCTCTCCCCTGGTGCTCCAAACGCTCGGCTTTGAAGTTTTTATAATCCATCTGTCATCTTCTAGCGAGGAGGGCACATGTTCTGTACCACTCAATTACAGAATTCTCCTTTGCCAGCTCCAGTGAGACAGGCAAGAATGTTATGGGTGGTTGAGAGAGACTGTCAGATACACTAAATTCCTGGGATTCATACGGACAGTGTTATTCCAGGGCAGGGACAGCCCGTCTTATTGTTCAAGTGCATTGCAGATACGTTTGGCATTGGGCAACGGAGCCTTTGATTTTTTTTTTCTCTTCCCCCTCCTGTTTGAGAGAGTTGTCTTACATTTGATTGTTCACATTTGAAAAAAAAAAAAAAGAATCATTTAACCCTCCAGTGGAATGCGGACTCTCAAACACAGACAGAAAAGATGGCATTTGTTTCTGCTAACAAGAAGCTGGTAGCCCGACTGTGTCGTGCTTGGGAAGTCGGGAACGCTTTTGTTTTCACTTTGATGAAATCGGATTTTTTTTTTTTTAAACTTGGGCTCGTTAAGGATGGCAACTAGATACAGCCTGAGCATCACGGGATCACGGGATGGATTTTTATCATTCTGTGAACGGACATCCTGAGCGGCTATTAAGTGTTTTGCCATCTGCTGAGAGTGAAGAAAGTTAAAGCGGACAGAACAGTCTTGAAAATGGGCAGTCGTATTTAGGGACGAACCACCTTGGAGTGGCTAGTGTTGCTAAGAACTGGGAACTTCTCACTCATCGAGTCACGGGTGGTTAAATTCGTTGTCTTATGTGAAATGAGTTTGATGATCTCGGCTTAGCCTCTAGTGGGTATTAATTCACATTATGAAATATCCCAGAATAATTTAGCACCGTGTGGCATAATTTGCATTTTTTACTCAAGATAGGGGCAATGGTGGATATCTATTCCTTTCTTCTATGCAAAAAGGCCAACTCACGTTGGTGGCTTTCGGGGTGATGGTTTGTAGAGCTAACTGTTAATAATTTGTGGGGAGCAGATGTCTTAAGATCTCGGGGGTAGTGAAAATAAACTCTGCAGCTTGGGCACTGAAATCCAGCAAGAACCATTTGCAGGGATGTCGTTTGCTGCTGAGGTGAGTCGTGACTTCATAACTCTGCCCAGCGGTGATGCAGTCTGGGTGCACGTGCCATCTCATAGACACATACGTGACCCTAAGGAAACATGTGTTTGGATGGAGGCATTCCATGGGGGGGAGGTGGACTCTGTGCATCCCAGAATATGAAAGAGAATGTCTTCCCTTTACCAACCACGGAGGGTTTCCAGAAAGGCAAGATACTATTACAGTAATTAATTTAGTGAAACTTCTAAAATCTGATCTTCTGTTCAAACTAATAATGGGAGGATGGGGTGGCTCGATGTCGTTAATTGAAATCTGGAGACAATAAAAAAAATGTCTTTTTGCAACTTCAATACAGCAGTCTGGAACTGTCGGGTCAGGCTGTGAACCAATTTTCTTCTCATTACTTTTGATTTTGGAGTCAATACAAATTTCATCAGTGATTGTAGGGTGCAGATCTCCGTCTGCAAGGACCCTGTCATGGGAGAATATGTGTGCGTGGTTGAAAGATTTACAGAAAGCTTTTCTGGAGAGGCTGGAGAAGGTAGGAAATACTGAAACCCACAGACTCCCTTGCCATGGCTCCCTCACTCAGGGGTGACTAAGGGAACGGGACCGGGGAGGCTCAGAGCTGGCCTGCCACTCAGGGGCAGCTGGTGGCAGCTGGTGCTGTCTCTGCTCTCCTTCCTTTGGAGATGTTTCTTCTTTGCTTCCTCTGAGCCTAAATTCCCCTGCTCAGCCCTGTCCAAGCCCTTCAACTTGCAGATGTGAGTAGAGTATTCCTGTAGCCTACAGAATGTCAGTCCCTAAGGAAACTTCTTTGTAGGGCATAGGCTCAACTTTGTAGGACTTGCTGACATTTTAAACACACCCTGAGCAAAGGAGGCTTTTGTCTGGACCCAGGGTGCGTCATGTGACTCCTCATTTTGCCTATATGGGATTTGCATCTTTGCAAGTCATAGGATCAGCCCATCTATCATCAGATATTGGTCTAACTGGACATTTTTTATGAGCCCAGTTTGCTATTTATGTTAAAAGCAATTCGCAGCAATGCCCTGTCTTCGTGATTCGGTATTGGCAATAGCGACGTATGTTTAATCATATTTTCCATGAGTAATTATCTAATTCACATGATTACCAATATAAAACAGGCAAATGGAACAGAGGTTTAACTCCATCCTGCTTGGGCAGTGACACAGGCACACAGGGACCTGGACGATCGGAGCATTTGCGAGCTCTGTTTTGCCTCTGCCGTATTGTGGAGGTTTTTATTAACAAGCTTTTTGAAGCTGGGCTTGAGGAAGAGAGAGGCTATTTGGAAGTCTGTGATAATGCAGTTTGAGGTTCACTCTGTCTGCGTTCCTTGCGCTCAGGGCTGTCCTTTTTGAAGATTTCCGGGAGACGGAGGTCACATTTTTTATTCATGTTGAAAAATATTCATTTATCGGTATTGGCGCAACTGTAAACAAGTGATAAACCGACAACATCTACAACCGTAAAACTGACAGCATTTACTTTAATTTTCTGTCATTTTGGTAATTATATCAATCAAGACCCAAAACTAAAATGATATTTTAGCATGCAGTAAGAAATGAGGAATTCAGATCTTACAAGACCATTACAATTAGCTTTGAAATGTTCGCCATTTTGCCATAATTGTTTCATATAGCTTATATGTCTTCATTTACAGCCGAATATTCTGTTGATCTTTTATAAACAAAGTAGCACCCATCTGCTCCTTGAGACACTCCTGGCGCCTATTCATTGCAAAAATAATACATGTCCTAATGACTTCCACATATTTTGAAATCTCCCTTTTGAAATTGGACTTGGCAGATCGTTTGCAGGTACTTGAGTTGCATCTGTTTGCAATTTTGCAAACGCGGAAGACTTTAATGTTGAGCACTGCAAGAGGGCTATTTTAATCCTCAGATAACATTGGCTGTCATCAAAAGCCACATTTATCTTTTCCAAGGTGGGGCAAATGTTTAATGTTAGAAGACAGTGAAAGGCCAAGGCCACGTCTGAGGTCTGAATACCCTACTTCCTCACAACGTGCCTTCTGTGGGCTCTCCCTCGACTTTCCTTTTCTTTCTTTCTTTTTTTTTTAAATTTAAGTTTTAACTCCGTCCTTGTTGCCAAGAGGATGTTTTGGCTGATAAAATGAAAGATCAGGAAGAGAGTAAATCTGAAATAATTGTGAACTCCGGGGCTCTCGGGCTCGTTGCCACCATGTGGCTAGCAGCTGACCAGCTTGGGGTGGACTCTGTTTACAGTGAAGATCTAAACAGAATGGTGCTGGAGAGTGCCCGCCTTGAATGTAGGAGATGGCTTGCCTCCCAGGGCAGCCTGCCACTCTTTGGGAGGGAGAGCAAGCCCTGCAAGGCCAGGATCTGGTCAGCTAGCTGGTAAGGCCATCTCTAAATGAAGGGATGCTTAGTCCAAGTGTCTGGGTGGATACCTGTTTCTTTGTGTAAACTCTTGTCGCTTGAATCTGGAGTCAGCAAGTGTCTTTTCCCTAACGCTGCTGTTGAGTGGACGATTCTGTCAGTAGCTCCACTAGGTCTTCAGCCCTGAGACAGAAGGACAGAAGGACAGGAGTTTCACCCCTTTCTGTATCCCCTCCGATCCTCCCTTGGATCCACTCACTGTGGGGAGAGCTCCTCTTTGTTGATCATTTGGCTGTGAAGTTTCTCATCAGAGGATGAGAAGGTAGGCTACTGGGGTCAGAAGGAAGTTGGCTATGGGCGCGTGATGTGGGATGCCCCTGCCTATAGGACTGCCACCAGCAACTGGTAACAGAAGGGACAAACAGAACTAACTCCATCTTCCTGATGAACTGAGTGAAGAGTGAACCTCACTCTTACCAGATATGGCCCTGGAGCCTGACATTTACATAAGTGGTGGGGGCGTTTCAGAGGCCTTTCTGGAAAAAAAGTGTCTAATAATAAGGTGAAAATTGTAGGGTTGTTTCACAGTTCATATATAGTTGAAAATACCTCTGGGATAGAAGAATCTACTAGATCCAGAGAGTGTCCTGTTATTTTTTTTGGTAGGTCAGCATTATTGGATACCTGAATGATTGATTGGTAAATGTCCATTTTTCTAATATTAATGGCTTGTTAGGTAGGCTCTATTCTGAATTTTCTTTTCACGATTGTTCTTGTGTAGTGTGCATTGAAGGCGTCACAGATTCCTGGGCTCAATCTTTATTTTAATTTTTAATATCTTGAGAATTCAGTCCATGCGTGCTGTATTTACATCATTTCTTCTTTCTCCTATCCCTCTCCAACTCATCCCATGTCCCCTCAACTCCCTCTCAAATTCATGATCTCGTCTTTAGTTGTTATTGTTATACACACACACACACGAGCACACACATACACATTGCTGACTGTTTAGCATTGTTCCTATGTATGTGTGTTTAGAGTTGATCACTTGGGATTGGATGACCTTTCGGGGGCTCATCTTTGAAGAACACTGGGAGTCTCCTCTCTCAGCAACCAGGAACTGACTGTAGCTCTTCACCCAAGGGCAGGGTGTTGTTAGATTTCCTCCATCCACATTGGCATGACGGCTGGGATTGTCATTGTGCCGATCTTATTTACGAGACCATTGCTGAGAGGTCATGGGCACAGTTTCCCGGCCATAGGCAGAAGATACTCCCTCGCAGGAGACACACTGCTCCTCTGGCTCTTCCAGGCTTTCCACCCTGTCTTCTGAGGTGTTTCCTGAGCCCTAGGTGTAGGGGTTGTGCTGTAGATGTATCGACTGTGGAGGGCACCCCACAGTCAGCTGGTCTCTGCGTTGTGACTAGTTGTGAATCTCTGTAATGGTCTCCATCTGCCGTAAAAAGAAGGTTCTTTGATGAGAGGTGAGAGCTGCTACATGCCGGGGCTAGGCCTGGGAGCCATTGGGTAAATCTAAGGGAAACTGGCAACAATTCAACGTCTCCTGTCTTGTTTTATTTGCAGCTCTGGGGAGGGGAGGTGGTGATTTGCACAGAGTGGGAACTGGCATCCGATGTCTTTGCTTTTTCTGCGTCATTTATATTCTGATGCTCTCATATATGGGTGATTACACTTTAAAGAGAAAAGACCTCGCACTCCTCAGATGCTCAGGAATCTCACATCACCAGAGCGATATGGTGGGAAGCAGAGACGTGTGGGTCTCTCAACAGCAGCAGCGTCCTGAGAGGACCACAAGCAATGATGCGCCAAGTGTGAGCCGACGTAGAAAGGGTAGAGGTCACCTCACCTGGCCACTAGCTAGAAGTGCAAATTCTCATGCCCCTGCTGTCGGAATGGCGGGATCTCTGGCGATCTGTCCTGTGTATGAGCTAGCCCTCCAGAGGTTTCCTATGCACACTCCATGGTGAAGCTGGCCGCCTCAGGGCATAGAAAATGGGGGTGACTTTTTTTTTCCCAGATAGCAGGATATTGAAAAATGTAGAGGTGACTAGCATCTTAAATGAATTTATCTTGCACATGCGTGAACTCTGGGGAATTCTGCCTTCTACATTGCAACAGGTCAGCTGTGGAGTGGTCGATCTGTGACTTCTGCATCCTGTCTTGTGTGGGTGTTAAACATCTCCACTGTCCATCCTGGGGGACTTGGCTGTGTCTGCTCATGTGCAGCAAATACCCAGGTTTCATAGCGTTCCCACAGTTAATTGTTTAAACTCTGCAAGTACAGAGAAAAGAGCCTTATTATGGTGGAGCTCACGCCTCTGTCATGTTGGACAGAAACTGTTATGTGATTGGGCAGCATGGGGACAAAGGGCTAGTGGTGGCAACTGGAGGTGGCCACCCTTGACCAGTCTTAGCCATTTGCTTACTTCTTTGCAATTCTAAAGTTATTATTATCATTACCATTATTATTAATTTCATGTGTACAGGTTTTTTTTTTGCCTGCATACATGTCTGCACCACATGTATGCAATGCCTGCAGAGGCCAGAAGAGGGCATCAGATTTCCTGGAAACTGGAGTTATAGACAGTTGGAAGTCATCATGTGGGTGCTAGGAATTGAACTTGGGGCCTCTGGAAGAGCAGTCAGAGCTATTAACAGCTGAGTCCCATGCTTTTTGCAACTAGAACTCCCTTGGCAATGATTGGTACGTTTGGTGGTAAGTTTAAGATGGAATGGGAAGGAAATTCGTGTCTATTCACTGTGTTTTTATTGAGAATATTTCTCTGGGCTGGAAAATGGTAAGGGGGATGTCTTAGTCAGGGCTTCTGTTGCTTTGACAAAACACCATGACTAAAGAGCAAGCTAGGGAGGAAAGGGTTTATTTGGCTCAAACTTCAGCGTTGCTGTTCATCACTGAAGGAAATCAGGACAGGAGCTCAAACAGGGCAGGAACCTGGAGGCAGTAGCTGATGCAGAGGCCAGGGAGGGATGATACTTATTACTGGCTTACTTCCCATGACTTTCTTAGTCTGCCTTCTTAGAGAACCCAGGACCAGCAGCTCAGGGATGGTACCACTCACCATGGGCTGGGCCTCCCACACTGATCCTTAAATGGGAAAATGCCTTACAGCTGGATCTCATGGAGGCATTTCCTCAGCTGAGGCTCCTTCCTCACTGATGACTCACAGAACCACCCAGTTCAGGGAGGAAATTGATAAGGGGAGGGGACAGCTCTTTGGGAGCATGTTATGGCTTGAGAATCAATTGTGGCCACCACATCTGAGTCTCTGCTGAGTCCATAAAGCTTCAACCCCAGAGAAGGAAAAGCCAGCTTAGGCAGCAGCTAACATGTCTGCAATGCCCCTAAGGGACACCGAGACTGTCTGCATGGACCATCGGGTCCTTGGCCTATCTCATCTTCCTGTGTCTCAAGGGTACCAGCTGAGGTCTTTCCAAGCAGGGCTTGCATGCTGTTAGGCAACTCTAGATGACACATGGATTCTAAGTTTGAAAAGTTGGGTATCTTAAGCCCTACTAGGGAAATATAGCTAACATACTTCAGTTATGATTTCACGCTTGTTATTTCTCAAGATGAGAGTAAGTTTTAAAAAATGACTCGACTTAAAATTAATTTATTACAAAGTATTAAGTTCAGGTGGCTTGGAGACAAGGTGGGGAAGTGAGACTTGGGAATGCTGCTCAGGCCCCCTCTAGGCGTCTCTTGCTCCAGGCAGACAAGGGAAGCCACCTTGGGCTGAAGGCTTTGTTGATGGCAGCCCCACCCACCCTTTGAGCTTCACAATACTCACAGATGGACGCACTTCTGTATCTTGTTGGTAAAGCAATTAATGGCACCGTGGGAGGTCCACAGGTTCAAAGCCAGTGAAGAAAACCTAGTTCATCCTCTTCTGAAATGTGGCTTGGTTTTAGGTGCTGCTGATGGGATTTCATAAAGAAAAACAACACCAGTCCATGAGCAATAAATAAGGAGAGTCCAGTTCTCTTCCTTGGGCTGAGAGAGAGCCAAGATGACAGACTTCAGCATCCTCTCTGTTCTCCGCACTCTCTTCCTGATGGGATGCAGGTTCTTGAAAGTAGGGAAGAGGCTGTCCTAGAGTGGCCCCATCAAGTTTCCCCAAGGGATCAAAATGACAGAACCCTTTCGCTAAGTGGCATTGAGCTGACAGGCAGTCAAAGCATAGGGCTGTACTGTCTCTGCAGCTATCCAGAGTACTGTGTCTGGTACCCTGTTGCAGGCTGCGCTTGGCTTTCTTGTTTCAAAACTGTGGCTTGGGAGGACTCTACTTGTGAGTTTGGCTACTTTGTGTGTTCGCAGTGACACTCTGCTCAGGGAAGCAGCTTGGGTAGGGCCTGGAAGCCTCTTACAGAGACCCGTGAAGCTCCTCAGTGCTTTTCAAGTTGTTTGTTGCTGAATGTTCAGAGAAACTTGTATGGTTGGTGACTAATGGCAGGGCAATAGTGTTCCTTTCTTATCGTGGTAGGGACTTCACCCCCAGTATGGATTTTCTAACTCTGCTGTGCTCATGCTCAACCAACCCCTCTGTCCGGGTGGCTAGCTGGGTTTATTTAGTTCAACCTCTGGAACTTTCCAAGGATGACGCAAGGAGGATGAGATGTGATTTTAAGTTTTCTGTAAACCCGCCCCCTGGACCCTCCCCCCAAAATGGAGGGGCAACACAATGACCTCTCAGAGACAAGTAGGAATGCTGGGAACCCAATCTATCAGTGTGGACTCTCAGGGACAAGCAAATTTGGAGACGACCTCTGTGTCCCAGAGAACCCTGCAAGGGAGGACTTCCTGGGGCCCTGGACAAAGTAGGAGGTGGGGTGGGCCTGAGAAGATGACCCAAGATTTCCCAAAGTGTTTGACACATAATAAATTTGGTAAATATTAGTTATTTAACTGAATGGAATCATAGCCCTGGCCTGTTTGTGGGTACTGGAGCCAGCCTAGTGACCTTGGAAAGCATATATGGGATTTCTGACTTGCCCTGGAGCTAGGGAACCTGGGGCCTCTGGTGATCTGATTCACAGTGCTCTTGCCTGTAGAATTAATGCTGGTGCCCACTAAAGACAGATTTTCAGTCTCGCTGCTCTATAAAGATATAACAGTGACAGTGACCATGAACGAGGATGCTATTCTTCACCTCCCATGTTGTGCTTCTACCTTTCTGGGGGGGGGGCGAGGTCCTGACCCACTCCCCAACTCAGCCCTGTGTCAAAGATGTGTTTGTGCTCTTCACGTTTTCGGCTGCTTTCTTTCTGAAGGAAGACAGGTCCTGTGGTCACAAGTCTGAGTGTGCTCGTGTGTGTGCTTTCATGTGTTTGTGGATCACAATTAGACCTCACTTCCCCTTTGTTGTACCTCCAAGTAAGGAAGCATTCCCCCAACTTCCACCTGAAGCATCTTTCTAGAAACTCCTAGACTGAGATACACACACACACACACACACACACACACACAGACGTACACACATGACACACACACATAGACATACACACAGAGACAGACACACACAGATATACACACAGAGATGCACAGATACACACACATACACAGACACACAGAGACACACAGATACACAGACACACATGCAGATAGACACAAACACACACACAGATACACACAAATACACAGACACAGACACACACACACTACTTTGGGCTAGATCAGAAAACTTCACAAGAAAATATGACCCAGCAACTCAGTCATCCAGGAAAGAAACTCTCAGATTTTACTTCCAAGTTTGGCAGCCGGGTGAACTTGAAAGGTTAGCTATGAATAAGCATAATCAGATCTTTCTTTTTGTCTATATTTAATTCAAATGCGACAGCTCTATTTTGACTTCTAATACAGAGAGGCCACCCACCATGGTGGCGCTCCCAGCCAATGAAGCCCGCCTGGCGAAAGCTTTCTTAAACGGTGCTAATCAGCCCAGAGAGGCCTGCCCTCTATCCCCATCAGTATTCTGAATTCAGATGTGCTGATAACCCGAAATTGAATGTGTCAGGATGCAGACCTGTGAGGGAAGGGGGGAGCTCCAGCCTAGAGGAGCTGGAGACAATGACTTGGGTGTGTGTGGGGAGACCACAGGCTTGTGTTCTCCCTGCCCATAGCATCCTCTCTTCAACTGGTGTGTGTGTGTGTGTGTGTGTGTGTGTGTGTGTGTGTGTGAGAGAGAGAGAGAGAGAGAGAGAGAGAGAGAGAGAGAGAGAGAGAGGAGGGGTTATTGTCCAGGGCCAGGGACAAAATGGAAGCTTTCAAGTTCTGAAATATTTATAGGGTTGATTTAGATCTTGTGTATGTTAAAGGAATCAACAGATATTTTGGCTGCTAAGGGGTGAATGATAATTTGCGATTAATTTTTCTTTCCTTAAGCCATGGCTATTTTAAACCTTTCTCCCACTCTCTCATAAGAGACAGACAGACACCCACACCCACCCCAGTCTGTTGAGCACGTCTCCCAGGGAAGTTTAACAAAAGAGTTGCTATTGTCACTGTCCCAGCCGGCAGCAGTGCAGCTGAGGGTCAGTTGCTATTTCTATTTTAAACCTTGATTTTTGCAAAGTTTGTCTTTTGACTGTTCTCATTCTAATCAGGCTTAGCTGGGGGATCTGCTCCAAGCTCTATGCCAGCCTGTGAGGACAGAGGAAGATAAACTCAGGGGAGGGGCTAAACAAAAAGTTCTGCATGGTCAATAGTTCTCTCTCTCTCTGTCTGTCTCTATTTCTCTTTCTCTGTTTGTCTCTATCTCTCTCTGTCTGTCTCTATTTCTCTTTCTCTGTTTGTCTCTGTCTCTCTCTCTTTCTATTTCTCTTTCTCTGTCTCTGTCTCTCTCTCTCTATTTCTCTTTCTCTGTTTGTCTCTGTCTCTCTCTGTCTCTGCCTCTTTCTATTTCTCTTTCTCTGTTTGTCTCTGTCTCTCTCTCTCTCTCTCTCTATTTCTTTTTCTTTGTCTCTGTCTCTCTCTTTCTCTGTGACACAGAGAGACAAAGAGACAGAGAAACAGAAAGAGCAAGGAGGAAGCCCAGGTTTGTCACAAGGGCCTGGAATTTCAGCACTAAGGAGGTCGAGGCAGGAGGATCGAGAAGCTTGCGTTAAGAGGACTGAACTTCATAGGCTGTTACAGTGAGCTCCAGGCTGGCCTGGACTACTTGGTGAGGCACTGCCTCAAAAATCCAAGGCTGAGGATGGAGCTCAGTGGTAAAGTGCCATTAACACAAAAGTTTCTTCTTGTGAGAATATTTTGAACTTTGCTGTGAATTTGTGGCTTCTTCAGGCCACTGCTTCTTCAGTGTGGCTTCTGTGCCCAGGTCATGTGGACACATGGTGACGGTTTCTCTAACCTCCTGAGGTGTTCCACCCTTCTGTCTAGCCCCAGCATGCCCAGATCCTCAGGAGCTCCTGCTGCCTGCTTTTCAACTTGACTTGTTTATGTCTTGATCAGCCCTGGTGCCATCTTGCCTCTGCAGTTACACCTCCTGCAGGTCAGGTGACTTTCCCCCTTTTGTCTCCCTGCTCCACAGAACATCTGTCGTTTTGCCTTGGTTTAGAAACATCTGCACAGTCTTGTCTTTCCTGCTGTGACAAGCTTCATGGGGGCTGGGACCAAGTGTGGGGGACTTTAGCATAGCCCTCACCTTGCTTTTCACAGACCTGGGTAGGTACTGGGGGAGGGACACGCAGGAGGAGGTGGGGTTACTTAGAGATGCCTCCTTTCAGGCTTTTTGAGGTCTGTAGTTAGGGCTTGTCATATGCAGAGAGAGGGGCAGGGAGAGAGGAGATAGCCTTGACAACACAGTCAAGAAATTCAAGTATCCTCCTTTTCTTTTGGTCATACCTGGGAGCTCTCTGCCATCTTTCATCTGCAAAGGATACAGGGATGCTCTGCCACTCGGGTTGGTGCCATCTTCAGCAGAGCTCATAGGGCTCACTCTGTCAGTGGATGGGGAGAAGGTTCCAGCATGCAGTTCCTTATCTCCATGCCCAAAGACCATAGATTCCAGCCAGAGGGGTGGCACCATGCACCAGCTGTCCAAGACGACCAGGAATTCTTCCTGTGGTTTGGACCCAGTCATGGCTTCCCCAAGGGAACGGTTGGCATGTGTTTAATTATTCATTGGTATTTCTCATCTGTATCTCCCTGCTCTTTGATTGTTTTGTCTTTGCCCAAAAAATATTTATTTGAAATTCTATGATCAAAGACTGAAAAACAAAATAGAGCAGGATATTAAAATGAAAAAAATTTTTTTAAAGGAGGTTGGAATGTCAAGATCATTTTTATTAGAAAAGTTTACAAGATGAAGCCACGAATTATTTACGTAGACGTCATATTTCAAGCACAAGTCTCCCCAGCCGCATTCTGGTGAGTGATACTGGCTGGTATAACCGGGATTTAAACACCTCTACTTAAGGCAGGAAAAAAAAATGCCATTTTAATTAAAATTAATGGATTTTTTTCCTTGATCATATTTTAACACACACACACACACACACACACACACACACACACACACACACACACACATCTGTGTTCAGAATTGATAAAGAAAGTCCTCTGGTTAAATAATCCACTTTTGTCTGACAGCGGAATCGGCTATAGAGGTGCAAATGTGCAGAAAGCTATTTGGAAATGCATCCGAGTAGTTGTCAGGTTTTATTATGCAGGAAGGTGTCATGTTTGTTACGAAGCTGAGTGCAGATGGCAGAGTGGAAGAAATGGATCACTAATTTTAACAATGATTAATGAACAGAGATAGAAAATGAATTACATTGGACTATCGGAGGCAAGAAATATTTTTGTGAAAATTTTTGAGTCATCTGCCGTGCTGTTCTCTGCAAATTATTTTCAGAAATTCTATATGTTGTCAACAGTTGACTGCATTTTCCATTACTGTCTATTTCTGTTCTTAAGTACTTTTGTGTTATTAGAGATACATAATTTCAAAATACCAATACATTCCTGATTACTTAGAGAAAATATATGTAGCCGTGTGACTGTGCCTTAGACGCAAGCCATAAAAGTCCTGTTTTATAATAATCTTTCATTCTTCCTCATTTTATCACTACATTAGGGATGTTTGATAAAAAGGGAAGGGGGAGGGCTGGGGGCACCAGCACATGCACAATAAAGGGAAGCAGAAGTGCAGGTAGCAATGCAAATGGGTCCAGAGGCGCCATTGTGGTCCTCCGCCCCCACATGCCTTGCTTCTCTCTTTGTGTCCCCTGCCTGTCACCGTGGGAGGCCTGGTAGATCCATGTTCTGGTTCTGGCCCTCTGTAGCTGATGACCCACTGTGCCTTGTCTTCTGCAGGTGAACCTAGCCATCCCATGTAAAAACCCAGGCAGTCACCACCAGTCTTGAAGTTGCTAAGCAATGTTTTTCTTGGATAGGCTTGAATCCAGTTTCTGAGCTCCAATGGCCCTGGTCTTGACCCAGAGTTGATTTTTAAAATATTTTGTGTTTTTATTTTTGGTTGTCATGAGACAGCCTCTCGCCAGGCATCCTGAACTTGGAACTCGCCATGTAGATCTTGTGATCATCTCAGTCCACTGAGTGGGGGATTATAGATATATATGGCCATACCTGGCTCACATGGAGATTTTATGCGTCTATCCTTTTCTTTTTCAGCATTATCAGCAATTGTAGTGTGTGTGAGTGTGTTTGTGTCTGTGATGTGTTTCTCTGTGGGTATGTCTGCAAATGAATTTTGTTTATTTGGTTATGATACCCATTGTGACAGAAGATAGATCTCTGTGATTACGTAGGAAGAATAGGTAGTGACGTTTTGTTTTCTCCCTCCTGTCTCTCTTGCCTGTTTCAACCACCTTTTGCTCTCCCCACTTTCCCGCTTTTCTTGCATCCTCTGCCCTCCCTACCACCAAGAAGATACTGTCTATCTTAAATATGTTGGTTTCCAGTCTTCTTAATTTTCCAAGATCGTTTGCTATTGAGAGCCCATCCACTAGGCGTTAGCACTTTCTGACAGGCCTCAGGCAGAGTTCAGCTCATCAGTGTTAGCCTGTTCCCACCGGCACTGTTTAATACATGGCTTATATATTCCTTGAGAAACTCTACATATAGAATGGTATAGCTCTGCTGTGGTTTTGACAGCCCCAGCCTTTCCCTAGAGGGATTTTCCAAGTTCAAGAGGGCAGGGAGCTGTCGACCCTCCCATGAGGCTGGCTGCCCTGGGCCTGGCTTTCGCCGGCAGCAAAGTTGCCTCCCGGGAGCTGCCTGGTGTTGGAACAAACCGAGGGACACTCAGAAACTACTTCCTCCTCCTGCAAAAGAGTTTTCCTACTTTGCAACTTGACTGTTTTATTTATGCTCTTGACCTGTAAAAACAAGCAGGCTGTTTAAAAAGCAGAAAGTACTTCCCATGATTAGAGTACTTGGTGGAGATAAACTGCAGATGAAGAGGACGTTCCTTATCGCGCCAGTCGCAAGTATTGGGAGGTTTGCTACTTGAGGAAGACCCCTCTGTGAGTTGGGGTTTCCCTATCTCACTGGCCTAGGGGTCCCCCTCCCCACTCTCTGGCTCCTGGGTGCTGGAGTGAGCCTAGTGGACATGTAGAACACATTTGCAAATGTTTCGAAGTCAAACAGTGTGCATATAATTATGATCCTGATGGGAAACTCCTAGGAAAAACATTGAGGGGAACAACCGGGGACTTCTCCTCAGGTTACATGGCACATGCTAAACATGAGGAAACAGGCAGCCACTCCTGAGCAAGGCGGAGGGATGCTCCAGGGAGCCAATTTAGAAGGGGATTTCAGGCAAAGTGTGGCTTTTTGTGTCTCTCTGGCATGTCTGTTGAATCGCAGTGGTCCCGGGAATTTCTCGGCAGTACAGTCTCCTGTAGCTAGGCCACTGAGCACAGGGCCTTAAGAAGCCGGTGTCCAGAGGGGACCTGTTGAATGATGGAACTTGTGAAAGGTTCCAAGTGTGCAGGATTGGTGGGGACGCTGATCACTTCTAGTGCAATTTAACGGTGTGGGGTGGGGAAGGTAGATGGGGGGAGGAGAGAGAAAGAGAGAGAGAGAAAGTCCTATCACACAGAATCGTCAAGTGATTGAGCCTCTCCGATTTGGGGGTAGGCTACCTCTGAGATGGTAGGTTGGTAGGCCGGTAGGAATCACTTGTGGATACCTGAGCTCTAGATATTAGGATCTGTATGAATAAGTTGTTCCTGGAGTTTCATTCTTCCGTCAGATACAGGCGTCTGCTGGCTGGTTAGCCAGGGTGTGGGAGTGTCTGTGTACATCTGGCTAGTAACACTCATTGGTCCCCTGCTTCTGACTGTCCTTCTGAAGATGCCACAGGCTGAGGTCTGTGGCTTGGCATTCAACACACCACTCACAGAGGTGGCTCTTACCCACATTGTGACAGGTGATTCCATTTCTAGCAGGTTCTGGCTTTCAGAGAAAGCACTGTTTATTTTTCTTAGTCATGATCTTTTTACTTTCCTGGTTTGGTTAGGATCAGCTCTGAACTAACACACGAGGTTGGGTTTAAAGAGTATGATGTCTTGAAAAATATATAAAAACCCATTTTTTTTTTTAAAAACAAGGAAACATGACCTAAGCCAACATGAAGGGATTCATGTTCCTTGACTCATTTGGTCATAGTACAGTCATTGGCCCCTCCCAGGGCTGTACATTTGATTACACCAATGTACGTAAGTGTGAGACCCACCTGTCTTGACTCTTCAGGGACACCAGTCTCCAGACGCTTCCTCTGAGTGTCCCTTCTTAAGCGTGCTAACCCCAGACCGAATAGATGAGGGGAAAGCTCAGTTGTGTGACGGTAATGCTATGTCTCCCAGCGCGAGCTGGAGAATATTCAAGATGTCTGTCATCCCTTACCTCAGGTAAATAACTGATTGACCTTTCTGGGGCTCTGATACTTTACTAATCAGAACCTGAAATCTGTATAACAACACTTCATTTACTTGATAGACAAAAGAACAATTGCAGCTGAAGTAATGTGATTTCTAAATAGACACTGCCTGTCAAAAATAAATGCATTAGAACTAAAATGTAGCTCAAGGAGACAATTAGCAAACAGAGGTGACACCGTAAACAGGTGCACCCATTATTCCCAAAGCTTGTGGCAATATATTCGCGTCTTTTAGAGTGATGGAGGATCATGTGACGCTTTGGTGAATTATCTATCGGTATCATCTGACTGATGAAGCCCGCCGCTGTAGCAGAGCATTTAAAAACGCATCTCACAAATTACATGGTAGCCGGGAAAAATGCAGCTTTTTTTTTTTTTTAAAAGAACAATGCTTTGCGAAAGCTATGTGTTTGCATGCGTGATTTTTTTTTCCTTTGAAAGGACGGAGACCGTTTTATTATGCCTGGGTATACAGTCGGCTAAGGTTGTGCAAATTCATTACCCTGTTTGTGAATGTATAAAACATTTCCATTCTGGTTTTAGTGACACTGGAATTTAAAAAAAAAATAGAAATGCTGTTTCTGAAACACCTGCCATCTCTTGTTACCTGTGGGCAGAGGAGAAAGAATAGACCCCTTCTAAGAACGTTTATAAAATCTTTACTGAAATGGAAAAACTTGGGAGATGAGAGAGGACAGACATTTTTTTCCCCTCCTGTAAGTGGTTGGATTTTAAATATCCTGGGACAAGAGGTTTATCTGGAAAAAAGCAAAGGAGACTGACTGTTAGCTGCTCAAACCCCAGCTAGGACAGGGGCCTTTCTATCCTTGCTTGTCCACACCGTGTGGGCACTGTCTCAATGAGCAGACTTTAGGAATTTCTTTCTTTCTTTCTTTCTTTCTTTCTTTCTTTCTTTCTTTCTTTCTTTCTTTCTTTATTTCTTCCTCCCTTTCCTTTTCTTTCTTTCTGATCTGTCATCTTTGCTTATTTTGCTAAAGCATGAAGGATGCTTGAAGGAGCTGTAGTTTTGACAGTTATAGTCCTTTTTGTTGCTATAAGATCACAGGAATGCAATGTGAAATACTCTCGGTGACCTCCAAATGGGTCTGCCCTTGATTTTTCCCAGCCTTCTCCAGAATAGCCCAGAGCCAGGACCAAATTTAGTGTGGACATAGAGGCAAAACCACTTACTAGATGTCAGGATTTCAGCTATATTGTAAGCCTAGATGAGAAAAGAGAGCCATACCACATCTCTTCTAACATTTTCTGTACCTGCGCATTCCGGTTGGTTCTTCTCTGGTCCCTCATCACTCTCAGGACTCCCCAAAGCATCCAAGATTCTGTTTGTTTTGGTTACAGAAATGAGGATGGGACTTTGGGGAATATCTGTCCCAGGCCGTCACATAGGAAGGGCCGACCTTCCTTCAGAAACACGGGTCTCTTTATTTGTGATCAGAAAATGACAATGGGCTCTAGAGCTGGCTCAGGTTTACGAGTGCATGCAGCTCCTGCAGAAGATGGGAGATGGGGAGTGCACAGCCACCTGTAGGTCCAGCTCTAGAGAGCCACCTCCACCTTCGCCACCTCCACCTTCCCGCCTTCATGGCCCCTGTACTCACATACATCATATACACACTTTAAAAACACACCCTCGAAAAATGACCCAAATGTGCAGAAGCAAGGACCTGGCTGAGCGATGTCCCCAGACTTTGGGATTTGTGTCTAGGGCTGAATACCCATCCTTGGATTTCTGCTCAAGTAGCTACACCTGGACCCTTTGGCTATCAGCTCATCAGATGACTGGCAGGCAGGAGCTTAAGGAGGAGGGGTCCCTAGACCTCTAAGCACCTGGACAATTTTCCAGTGATCAGCAGTAGCAATGCTTCAGTCAAGAAGAAAAGATACCATACTTTTTAGAGTTGCGGGTTTTTTTTCCCTGTCTCTTCTTCTTCCTCTTCCTCCTCTTCTCATCCTCCTTTCTTCCTTCTTTTTCTTTCTCTTTTTTGAGATAGGGTCTTATTATGTTGACTAAGCTGGCCTCAGAGTCACAGAAATCTGCTTGCCACTTCCTCTTGAATGCTGAGATTAAGAGTGCTCACCAGAACACATGGTGACCCTCATCTTTTTAAAATTTGTGTATTTATTTAAATATTTATGTTTATTTCACATGTATGTGTGTTCTGCATGTATGTGTGTGCATCCTGTGTGCGTAATGCCCAAAGAGGCCAGAAGAAAGTGTTAAATCCCCCGGGACTGACGTTATAGATGGCTGTGAGCTACCACGTGGGTGCTGGGAACCAAATATGGATTCTCTGGAAGAGTAGACAGTGCATGAACCGCTGGCTGTCTCTCCAGTCCACTTGTCCATTTTCTTTTTAAGGCAAAAGATGATCTTAGAGCAGTTTGGGTCTATGGTAAAATGAACAGGAAGAATTTAGAACTGCTAAATACTGCTTCTATACAACTTCCTCCGCCATTAACATTTTGGGTTAGTATGACACAATTGTTATAACTATGAAACCAATATATAATGTTATATATAATTACTAGTTACATTTATTTACTTTGTGTTGGTGGGTGTCAGAGGAGAACCTGTGTGAGTCCCTTTTACTGTGTGGTTTCTGGGAATTGAACTTGGTCTCCAGCCTTGTTGGCAAGAACATTTACCCACTAAACCTCTCACCATCCCACTATGTATTTTTTATTTTTTTTTTACTTTTGCTTAATATGTACCTTAGTGGTTCATGGTTAGTGTATGTATTTATGGGACCCCGTGTGGCATTTCAGTGTACACATACTCTGGACAATGGTCATATCAGGGTGACTGGCATTTCTGTCACCTCAGATGGATATCACTGATGTTAGGGGTATTCAGAGTCTTCTCTGTTAGCCATTGGGGTCATATCTCTAACCGAAGTCTGTGGTTTGCTAAACCACCACGTACTTGTTGTAGAACACATTCTCAGGGCTTTGAACTATACAGAGGGACACATATCTTAACTACAATGCAAATAGTTTTGCTGCCCTAAAAGTTTGTGTCCCCACTCCCTCATCTCCTCTCCCCCAGTCTCTGACCCTCTGATAGCTACTGGCTGTCTTCGTTTTAGGTGGCTGAGTGATTCATCTCCCCCCCCCCCCCCCCATTTTAGGCAAGGTCTCTATATCCCAGGCTGGTTTTGAACTGAACATCTTCAACCCCTTGGCCTCCCAGACTGCCATGGGTTTTAAGATTGGCTTCTTTTCATGTAGAAGCATACATTTAAACTGTCTCTATACATTTCCAAGCTCGGTAGCTCACTTCTTTTCTCTATTGAATAATGTTCCGCTGTATGGGCTTGCCACAGTATGTCCCTTCACCCGTTGCAGGATATCTTGGCTGCTTCTAGGATTTGGCAGTGGTGTCAAAGATGATTCCATTATGTAGACATTCTGCCCTAAGCATTTGTGAACAACTTCTTGTATGGGCATAAATCTCAACTTCTTTATAAGCACCAAGGAACATGGCAGCTTGCTCGTATTGTGAGGCTATATTTAGCTCTGTAAGGAACTGCCAAACTGTCTTCTAAAGTGGCGGTAGCATTTTGCATTCTCATCAGCCGTGAGTAGGAAACCCTGTGGCTTCTCATCCTTGCCAGCCTTTGGGGTTATCACTGTGCTGGGTTTTAGCCACTGCAATAAATGTGGAGAAGTGCTGATTTCTGTTTAACTTCGAAGTTCTCTAATGACACGGGCTGTGGAAGTTCTTTTACTCAGAATCTGTCTCTTCCCCCTCCTTCCTTTACCCTCCCTCCCTGTTTTCTTCTCCCTTCCTGTCTCTCTTCCCCACTTTCTCAGACAGGGGTCATCTTGCTGCCCTAGTAGCTCTCTCCCCCTGGTGTGTTCCTGGAACTCTGCTCTTCCAGCCTCTGCCCTGAATTCAGTGCAACAGTTCCTGTCTGCATTTGGGGCTTCAGGGAGCTTAAGATCAAAGAAAGACACAGGAGCTGAAGAAATGGCCCAGTGGTTAAGAGCTCTGGCTGCTCTTGCAAAGGACCCAGCTTCGAATTTTAGCACCCACATGGTGGCTCCCAGCCATCTGTTACTCCAGTTTCAGGGGATACAGTGCCTTCTTCTGGTTTCTTAGTGTGCCAGGCATGCATGTAGTGCACAGACATACATGCAGGCAAAACACTCATACATATTCAAAAAGAATCAAAGACACAAATGAAGTATGTTCTCAAGTGTGGTGTGTGTGTGTGTACCCGAAGAGTGCTAACACTCTCACAGGGTGATGGAATCATGGATTAGTGCTCTTTCTTACTTGTAATATTTCACATGTTCCAAAATTTCCATCAATGGGCTTAGCTTATCAAATGATCAATTTTATAAAAGTAAAAAAATAAGTGAGTCGGAACACAGAGTGATCCATCTCTGCAGGGGAAAACAATATGGTCCAATCAGAACTCACGTAGCTCTCGACTGGCCTCAGATCTCCGGAATCAGCACTCGTCTGAGACAATAAAAAGCCTGCCTCAGCCTACAAGTCAGTTTTGTTGTTTTTTTTTATTCCATGGTCCAATTCTGTTGTCAAAATAGTCTGATCTTTTTTCTTTTTTCTTTCTTCCTTCCCTCCCTCCCTCC
>NW_004949130.1:555648-568568 GCF_000317375.1 Microtus ochrogaster
CTCCTTCCCTCCCTCCCTCCTTCCCTCCTTCCCTCCCTCCCTCCTTCCCTCCTTCCCTCCCTCTCTCCTTCCCTCCCTCCCTCCTTCCCTCCCTCTCTCCTTTTCTCTCTTTCTCCCCCCTCCCTCCTCTCTTTTCTCAGTTTTGATATGTGCAGTGGTGGGTGTTCTAACAGCTACACTGAAGCAGAAATAAAACCAACGACAATGATGGGAAGGCTATATTCTGTTCAATTCCATATGCCCACAATCTTATCATTTACTGTACGAAATACGTGGGGACCATCAGGAAGTCTGAGTGGGGTGGCATGCGCTTGTAACCCCAGCATTTGGGAGGCTGAGATGGGAGAACTGTGAGTTCAAGGTCAGCCTGGACGACACAGGGAGCCCACATCTCCAGACAGCAATGGCAAGGAAGAGAAAGAATGGGACATTTTGCAGTTTTCTAAGGGTGCCTCCCTCTGGACTGGCTGTCCTTTGAGTGCTTAGGAGCCATGCTTGGCAAGAGGCTGCCCTGCCGACAGTACAGGCCTGTGTGACTGCGCGGGCGTCTGTGAGTGGCAGCAGCCTGTGAGAAGCACAGCTGAGTAGAGGAGGCCACTGTTTTCCTGCCCCTCTGCCCCTCTGCTCAGGGAAGGCTGCTGAGGAGCCCCCTGATGATAACGATGCTATGACAGAAGGACTCCTGTTCCTGGGGTGACTGCCTGTTCGAAAGCATTATCATTTCCCAGCCTCTCCTCTTTGTACCCGTGTCTGTTGACATGCTGTCTTATTGGGTCTTGAGCTGACGTGGGGGTCACATCCCCTTGCAGTAGCATGGGGTGTGTGGGAGGGTGGGGGGGGCAAGACAACCACTTTGTGCTTTCCTGTTGGAGTGATAGGAGTCAGGACTAGGCAGGGAGAGACACTGGGTAGACTGATGCTCATGCTGAGCCGAGCAAAGCCTGGCTCTCGGTGCGCAGGCACTGGCATCCTGGGTGTATGTGTGTATGTGTGCTGCTCGGTGGCCATGATTTCTCGCACCTTCGTTTGGACTTCTCATCCTTTCTGGGAAACACATGGCTCAGTTTCTCCTCTTCTTCTTCTTCCTCTTCCTCTTCTTCTTCTTCTTCTTCTTTTTAAAAATTTGTTTGTTTGTTTTGTTTTTTGAGACAGGATTTCTCTGTAGCTTTGGAGCCTGTCCTGGAACCAGCTCTTGTAGACCAGGTTGGCCTCAAACTCACAGAGATCCGCCTGCCTCTGTCTCCCGAGTGCTGGGATTAAAGGCGTGCGCCACCACCGCCCGGCTTCATTTTATATTCTTACGGGATTGGTTCTTCTCTTCTCCGCTTTTACCCTATTTACCCCCTAGAAATGAGGACTAGGAGCCTAGTGATGCAGAGGACTGCGCCTGCCTGAGGGTGCAACTGTAAGGGTCATCACTTTGAGGAGTGGACATTAGGTCATGCCCCCATGGGGCTCTCCAAGGTTCTTAGCACAGGCTATCCTCCCCACATTTACACCACAGCTCCTGTATCCATGCACTGTTAAACTGAGCATTTTGCCTTGTGGTTGGTTCCTTAGTTTCTCATACTCAGATGCTCATGGTCACAGGATTGCTGCCAGGATGTACAAGGTCAGGAGTGCTGAATTTTGGAACTCTGGGGTGCATAGTAAGTGCACAATAAACATTAGCTGGTATTTATTTTGAGTTTGGTTAAGGAGCAAATCCCTTCAGAACACAAAGTGTGTGTGAATGTGTGTGTGTGTGTGTGTATGTGTGTGTGATTTACAGATGTTCTGGCTGCTTCCTGGACTATTGTTCTTTAGTCTCTCAGACACCCTTACCTCCTGTTCTATCAGCTGGGCTGAGGCCCAGCGTGGTTATACCCTCCTCCCCCAACACACACTATCCCTCTCCTTTTTCCTGCAGGCCTGTTTTGACTATGAATTAATTGTAGGTTGGGAAACTCACAAGCCATAATCAAAACCAATAAACATCAAAAGGCCAGGGGGGACCAGGCCACCAGGGGAGTGCAGACGACTTAGTGAGGGCTCTTGGTGGCCGCTCAGTGAGATGGTGGGGGCTTTCTATATATCTTCAAAGATGACATCAAGCATTTCAGGCGGTCACTCAAGAGCTCCAATATGTAAACAATTTTTTGGAAATCTGGGTGAAAGGCAATAGGTTTCCAAATCAGCTATTTTTATCTTTTACCAGCCATCAGGGGCTGGGCAGAACTTAGACTAAAATGTGGACTTTCTCAGCAAGGGTTAATAATCAATGTAGATCGCCTAACAAAGGCAAGGCTGCTGTATTATACTGGGAAAGTTTTTTTTTTTCTTAACTGTCAGTGAAGCAGTACTAATTATTACTCCAGTGTAAATGAGGTCATTTCCTATTAAGAGAACAAAATGCTCAGGCTCGCCTTGCCAATTCATACCAACTATTTTTCACACATACTCAGCTTTTTAGATTTTTTTTAAAGTTTTGATAAAATCCATTCATTTGTATTAGAAAAGTGTAAACCGCCGCAATAATAGTTACCCATGATTACCCCAGATGAGCTTTTGTAGTATGTGGGATGTTTGAATACCATGTGTTAGCCATGCAACAATTAGACAGTTGAATGGGTCTTTAAAACAATCAGATACTTTTATCTCACTGCTTAAAAAAAGAGAGGAGAGAGAGAGAGAAAAAGAAAGAAAAAGAAACACAAAAAAACCATTCCTTGGATGTGTACCGTTAAACTGTAAATTCTGGGGAAACATGCCGCTCGTGTCACGAGGAGAACTTTCGGGCGTGTGTTGATCAAGGACAAAAAGACATCCAAATATCTTATCTGCATGTTTTCATTTTTTTATGCAAAAAGATTTAAGGAATATTGTAGCAAACAAAGGGTAATTGTTTTAGCCCAGATGTTGCTTTTGCACAACAAGCAGGTTACAATGTTCCCACAGAGCTGATGAGCCCAATCAGGGAAATGATTAAAAATTGATTTTGTCCCTGTAATTACAGTATGTAAACTACTTAGCTTGGATTGCAAAGGAAGTGATTTTCTAATTACGTATATACTCTGGTGTCTAATGATTGGTTTTTTGAAGTAATGAAGAGAGAGCACTAACGACTCCTTGGTGCTCTGTTGTTAAAGAAAGACCATCTTTAGAGTAAGCAGCAGCAGACAAAGAGTTTAAATTGAATTTTCAACACTGTTAACGTGCACATGGGTTTGTTTATTAAAGAGACAGGGGCGCAATTTGATTGGCTCCAAGCAGCTTGGCTTTTCTTCATGCTAGAGCATGTGAAAACACACATACTGGCAGGCTGGCGTGTGGCGAGGGGCCCAGTCAGTCATCTCTGACAGTCCCGGTTCCCGGGCCTATCTCGTGGGGTCTCAGGTTGCTGGAAGGGTCTGATGTCTGTGTATCCTGAAAGTTTTAGATTGAGCAGATATCAAATGGAGCCTCTATCGGTTACCTTTGTTTTAAAACGAGAGTAGAGGGTGGAGGCCTCCTCCGCTCCACTGTGGGTGAACTCCATGCCTATAGGCCTGGGCACAAGGACAGCTGTGGGACCCTAAAGTGAACTCCTGGACTTCTAGATAGTTCCACTGAAGTCTTGCAGAGATCTCCATGCGTCGAGATACCATGGCTAGTGAATGATAGCTCCTCTGGGCAGGGTAGCAGTTAGAAGACAGAGGGTGGCCATTTTGTTCTGGATGCTTGCTGTGGAAGGAGGTGGGTAACTTCATGGTGAGTCTGCCATGAGAGCTCCAGGGCCCCATCTTCACTAGGTTTAAGGTGGACTCTTCACTCTGGCTCCTTCCTCATAGGCTGACATGGTACCCGATGGCATACAATGGAGGTTTTATTATTATCCAGGGAATGAAGGCCAGAAGAGATGAACATTGTGTGTGTGTGTGTGTGTGTGTGTGTGTGTGTGTATGTGTGTGTAGTGTATGTGTTTCTCTCTGTGTGTCATGTATATTGTCTGTTAGCATGCATGTGGAGGCCAGGGATCAGCATCAGTTATCATTCCTTAGGTATGTCCCCCCCTTTTTTTTGAGGCATGGTCTCTCATTGACCAGCAATTCTCTAAGGAGGGTAGGCAGACTGGCGAGTGCCTTGGGAATCTCCACTTTCCTTCCCAGCTCTAAGATGGCAATTGTGTTCTGCTATGCCACGTTCTCCCTGTTGTCGTCGTTGCCCTCCTCCTCCTTTTTATTTTCTTTGATGTTGTGGGTTCTGGGAATCAAACTCAGGTTCTCAGTTTTTCAAGGCAGACATGGTCAATAGAACTGCCCCCAGCCATGAGAGGAGGTTTATTCGTTCACCCAGGTGCAGGTCAGGAAGGAGATGGAAGAAGGGGTACCTGTGTACGGGACCCTTGGCCATGGTCCCTGTGGGCCAGGCAGGGCAGGTGAGATAAGGCTAGGGTTGGCCATGAGTGACTGAAGCAGCCTTGGGACATGGTGGGGATTCACGCCTAGTCTGGTTCCCACCTCTGCATGATTGGAGTCAGGACAGTGATCGGAGTTTGGGGCTGAGGGAGAGCCTGGTGGGGAAGGCGAGTGGAGGGTTGCTTGTTGTGGGGCAGGACCTTGGAGACAATCACTCCCCATCTCCAGGAACTGATTACTCATGGGGTTTGCGTCCCCAGGTCAACAGAGTCCCCACGTGTCACAGCATAAGCCTGATACAGCTCCCATCTCCTGAGTTCTAGAAGAAGCCTGGGCTGAGAGAGTTGGTCCTCAGAACACTGGGCCAAGGAAAAGCAAGCGTGTCTTCGGGTGTGGCCTGTTCCTGTTCCCATGGCTTTTCCTCCCTTGCTTCCCTCTGCTTGCTCATCTGTACGATGACGGCTGTATCCTACTGGGTTCATGAAAGAGGCCCACTCTGGTCTCTTTCCCCAGTAGCTGGGTAATTCTTGGTCAGTGCAGAGCCAGGCATTGCTTCAAAGCAGCCAATGGCTCAGGACAAAACCACACTTCTTACCACGGTTGTTAAGGTGTGTGGGTAACAACTAGCCATAGTCTCTCTCTCTGATTTCCCCACCAACAGTCCATGTCTGGCCACACAAGTGTCTCACTGCTCCTTGACATCTCTTTCTGACCCCAGGTCCTTCATACTTGCTGGTTGCTCTTCAGCTAAAGGCCTCCTCCAGATTTCCACAAGACTTTTCCTCTTGCTTGGTTCCAATACCCCTTGCCTGTTACTTCCTTAGAGAGACCTTTGAATGACTTATCAACGGTCATTTCTGTTGATACCCTTTGCTTTGGTTTTAATTTCCTTTTGGTGACATTTTAGGTTTTTTTTTTTACTTTTTTTTTTTTAAATATAAACTTTGACTTGTTAGGAAGACACAGACTCTTCTCAGGCAGACATGCTCTTTGCTGCTGTTTGCCCACAGTGCAGACACTTGCCAGACACGCGGGAGGCTCTTGTCTGAGATGGTAGAGTAGGTGGCTGTTGCTCTAGGCCCATCTTCCTGGCAGCTTCTTTCCCCAGCCCTGGTCTTTTAGAAGCTCTTTTGAATCTGGCCTGGATTTTGTCATCTTCCTGCCTCAATGTCTGAGTGCTGGGATTATAGGCATACTGCCATACCTAGCTTCCTGTTGGAATCTTTCAGGGACAACTATCATTCAAAGCTCTATTTGCTCCCTCTGCCCAGAATTGTTTAAAACAGACAAACAAACAAACAAACAAACAAACAAAAAACAGTCCAGCTTCTCTGGTTAAGGTGGAAATCAAGTCTACTGTGAGCTGGTTCAGTTTTTGACTATCTCTTTAGTCTTAGTGGAACATGAAAGTTTTGAATGCCGGGCCCCAAGGAGGTCTGAATGCCTGGGCAGGTCTTTGAGGTGCACTGGGGAAGGCATTCTGCTTGTGGGGAAATAGAACCTGCATCTCAGTAGCCCATTCTCAGGGAGTCCCATTGGCTCTGGAGCCACAGAAAATATTGGTGATCTGGAGACAGGTTCATGGGCACCTAGCTATATCCCCTCTTGAGTTCATTGATCACAGCCTTCTGTGGGTTCAAGGCTGCAGATGTCTAGCTGGCTCTCTAAAACCCTCCTCCTCACACTCGAGGAAGCCAGTGAAGCAGTCTCTTCTGCTTCACTGGGCTGCCCCCGTGCTGCTTTCTTCAGGATCCAATTGGCCTCCCACTTCTGGTGGGCAGAGGTGCCAGGACAGGGCTTGCTAGTGGGCACATTCAGCAGCCCCTGTCAGGGTGCAGGCTAGACATACCTATGGGCAGAATTCCCAGGAACTGGATGTGAAAGTCCATGGTTCGAAGCCACGGCTCCCTGGACCATCTCCCACCTCTTGGTATTGCTGGAGCCCCTCATATCATCTTGCTCTGTCTGCTCCTGCTTCCATGGCTCTTTCAGAGCTCCGTGACTTTTCTTCTCTTCCCCTTCCTCAGAGGAGCCAGTGTTTTAGGTTGTAGAAAGTACCCTGTGCTTCTGGGCCCACCCAAGCCACCCAGGAAGTGGTAGTCATGACCTACCTCACATCTATAGATTTAGAGACAGATCCTTCCTATGTAGCTGTGGCCGGCTCCGGCTCTCACTCCTTAGACTCTCCAGTCCTGGGATTCCAGACTTGTGACTGCCAGGCCCACGGGCTCGTCTCTCTTTTCCTAAAGTTGCAACCGCCAGCTCGCCATACCCTCATATAGAGCTGTCTCAACGGAGTCCATCACTCCATCTGCTCCAAGGACATCCCTGCTTCCTCAATCCTTGGGTCACCGTGCTCCGTTTCTATTTTCTCACCTGTGACAACCCTTGGCTGGCCACCTGTGCAACCAGACAATTATTTGTACCATGAGCCATTCCTGTGTCCCGTGAAAGACTTGCCTGTCCTCGCTCTGTCCTTGCTTGTCTAGTGTAGGGTGTGGAGTGTAGTGGTTGGTCAGAAGAGGGTATAGCTCTCGTAAACTTGCTCACATTCAGGTCCCAGTAGCAGAGGATGGCTACAGGTATGTTTTATACCCATCTTCTCCCTGACCTCCCTGTAGTGTAGGTAGGGTTTGGGGCACTGAAACATACCTGTGTCAGTAATTTGTTTTGGGTGGGGCAGCTGCTGTGCACCCCAGCTTCTTCAACCATACCCCACTTTCTGTTGTCTTTGGAGTCTGCCACCTCCTCTATTTTGGTGGAAGCTGCACCAGATAAGGCTTGTGAGCAGTGTCTTCCCAGATGTCCTCTCAGCAGCGGGGAGGCAGGGCTCGGAGGAAGCTGCCTTGGTTGGGACAGCCTCAGGTCATACCTCAGGCTAGCTCTAACTGTGTTCCTCACTGCACCCCAACGGCACTCTCTTTCCTTGAGGCAGACAGAAGTATTACGCTGGCATTTTTTTTTCTCCCCGCCTGAGTCCAGAGGGCGTCCCTGGTCAGCTGCTATTACCTTTCCCAATGCAGAGACTCTAACGACATCAGACACCTGGAGCTCCTCCTATCTAGACAGACTCAGAGAGGCAGAAAATAGCGCTAACTCAATTTCTTGTCCTACGCCTTCAGCATCACCTTCCCTGGCAGCTGCCCCCTGGCGTGTCAGCTACCCACCTCTGGACAAATACCAGATCAGTCCCAGGGAAGCAGCATAGCCCCAAAGCCATGCTGGGCCTGTTTTGAATTGATGATGCAGAACCTGGAGGTTTGCTCCCATCAGCTCCCCTCGTAGATTGAGAGAGACAGGGGTGTTCTGATCAATGGCTCAGTGCCGGAGGACAAACTGGTGTGGGACTTCCCTAAGAAGTCTCCCTCCCTCTATTCTCCCGTCATCAGAATTTACACAGCTTCTAAGTGAACAGTCCCTGGAGAATAGCCCTAGAATTTTGCAAGTCATGAGCCTGGATATAAACTCTTAGTCTGCACACCACTCCAACCGCCCCTCCCCGGCACAGAGACTACCCAGAGCAAGGCAGCGGGATCTGTAGAGCCTGTGTGGCTCGGAACTTTTCAGTTCGGGGCTAGGGACTATACAAACAGTAATATGAAAAGCTGGCTTGGTGTGTGTGTGTGTGTGTGTGTGTGTGTGTGTGTGTGTGTGTGTGTGTTGCATAGCTGGACGTCTGTGCACGTGGAACACAGAGGTCAGTAAGTCATGAGCCTTGTTTATTGACACAGAGTCTCTCACTGGGAGCCGAGGCTTACTGCGCTAGGCTGGTTGAGTCCAAGGGATCGTCTTGTCTGTGCCTCCCTAGCACTAGTATTATACTACGTGGCATCATATCTTGCCTTTAAATTGGGTGCCGGGAATTGAACACAGGTCTTAGGTTTGTGGGACAAGCAGGTTAACAACTGAGCCATCTTCTCAATACCTGACGGCTGGTTTTTCAGTGGTTAGATTTTAATACCAAATGGCACAGAAAAAGAAAGAAAAATAAAAGAATGGGATGTAGGAAGGCCATTCCTTCTTATAGATAGCTTGAATAGAAAGCCTGTCTCAAGACAAACAGATAGGCACTTAGTTAGGTACAGAGGCTAGTCATAGTGGTGACATCTCTACCCTAACACTTGGGAAGCACAGGCGGAAGAGTTGTGAGTTGGGTGACAGTCTGAGTTTCTGTCCTGGCTTGCACTCTTTTTTAAAATTTATTTATTTTCATTTTATATGCATTGGTGTTTTTCCCTGGGTGTCCAGTTCCCTGGAACTGAAATTACAGACAATTGGCGAGTGGTTATGTGGGTGCTGGAAATTGAACCTGGGTCCTCTGGAAGAGCAGCCAGTGCTCTTAACCACTGAGCCATCTCCACTGCTGTGATAAAACACTGACTGAAAGGAAAAGGAAACCTGTCAGAGGGAAAAGGTTTATTTCTTTTTACAGCTCACAATCCTGAAGGGAAACGGGGAGGATCCTGGAGGAGGCACTGAAGCAGAAACCGTGGAGGGACTCTGTTTTCTAGCTTCCCCAGCTGGTTTATAAATACAGCCAGGGCCATCTGCCCAGGGATGGCACCGTTCACAGTGAGCCGAGCCCTTCTACATCTATTGTTATTACTATTATTATTAGCTTTAGTTTTTGAGACGGGATTTCTTTGTATAGCTTTACCTGTACTGGAACTATTCTGCAGACTAAGCTGGTCTTGAACTCACAGAGATCCTCCTACCTCTGCTTCCCAAGTGCTGGGATTAAAGGTGTGCACCGCCATGCCTGGACTCGGCATCAATCATCAATCAAGAAAATGCCCACACACTTGCCTACAGGCCAATTGGATGAAGGCATTCTTTCAGTTGAGGTTCCCACTTCCCAGATAATGCTAAGTTGTGTCAAGTTGAGAAGAAACTAACCAGGACAGTTACCCAGGAATTTCTAGGCCAGCTTGTGATATATAGGGAGACCCTGGCTCAAAAAACCAAAAAAACCAAAACCCAAAACTAAAGCAAACCAAACCAAACAAAAACCAAAACCAAAACCAAATCAAGCTGTCTTTCCTGCCGAAGGACAACTTGCCCACTGGGTCCTGACTGGTCTTCATCCCTGAACAGAAGAAATGCTTTTGGGGTGTGATCTGTGAAAGCTTTCCAGCGGTCTTGGGATTGGAAGGGGTATTGCATGCAACATTCTAAATAGCCGAGCCTCCTGAGCCAAAGATGCTACTCTTGATTTTCTAAATTTACCTGTGATCTTTGTCTGCAGATCAGTCCCCTCAAATCCGTGGGGAAATTCTTCTTTAACTGAATGAGAAATGCCTCCTGTCGGGAGAGGACTTCTCCTTACCCTGTTTGATGCTGTCCGTAGCTAGGGTGCAGTAAGGGGAGTGGGCAGTGATCACAGACTGCCTTGGACACCCAGCCAGTGGCTCTGGGGCCTCTGTGCATGGGTATCTTATCTGGCTAGCTGGGCCACATCCCACAAACCAAGCACTCAGGCAGGTGATATTGTTTGAGTGGGACTGAAAGCTTTTGTGACACAGAGCTAGGAAGTCAGTGAGCTAACTGGGCCACCGTTCTGGACTTGGTTCAGCAGAGATGACTGATGCTGAACCTGGCATCCGTGAGTCTCACTGGGGCACAGCCTTGTGACAGACTCACCAACACCACCGCCTCCCCCACCCCATCACTGAGCGTGCTTGGTCACTGGAATTCTGGGTGGAAATTTGGTCTCCTGTAGGGGACCCCATCAATGGGAGGGAGAAGAAGCCTTAGCCCAAGCTCCCTGCTTTTGGCATGCCAAGGAGGAGTGAGGGGAGCTCCTTCTCTGCTCTATTTCTTCCCCTGGCCTATCTGGGAGAGGAGATGGCTGGAAGCCCTGCCTCCTCCTCTTCTGCAGGTGGCGTCCCCCCTTGAAAACAAGCACATTTGACTCATGACAACAAAGGTCACACAAGCTCCTCTCCGGCAAATCACTAGAAGAATTGGGCAGTGGGGCTAGCAAATATGTTTTGGCTCCCCCAAAGCCCAGCAAGTTGCCTTACCCCAGATGAGTGTTATTTGTGGATCATCTTGAAGACCGCGTTTGTCATTTCGAATTTCTAACAGGCCTTATTTTTACAGTTCCCGAGCACCACGGCTTTAAGAATACCCTTCACCCAGGACGACACTCTGTGGCTTTAGGACTTGCCTGGTAAGGACCACCATCACTTTGCAGTTTTATAGTTTGTTGAGGCAGGGGGAGGTGTCTGTCTCTGGGTCTGGGGAAATTCAGGCTGCTTTTTCTCGGGGCGGGGGGACTTGTCACAGCTTTCTGAGCTAAGCCAGAATTCTTTCATGAACGCCCCTCTATTCAGATGGTTGCAGGGGACTGTGGGAGGTGGCCTCGGGTTCAGGTTTTCTGGGTGGGATGGACATCTACTCAGCAACAGTCGTGCTGAAGCTCAAATGGAGCCATCAGCTAAGCAGAGCCTAGCAAGGGTGACTTCATTCACTGTTGTGTGGCATCTGAGCTGTGGCCATCTGGGAACAGAGCTGGTGAGCTGAGCTACTAGAAGCCAGGCGACCCCAACAGTTCATCACCTATGGTCACTTTCCATGACACTCCTCTGTGATTCAGTGGACTGGTCCAAAGTTGGAAGACGTCTGTCCCAGAGCAGTGCCGTGTCTGTCATCTCAATCATCCTTGAGACTCCAAGCTCACAAGTGGAGTATTTTCCCTACACAGAAGTCCACAGAAACTTGTATAATATAGAAGAGTGTCATGGGATGTGATACCTTTGTTGGCCCTGTTTAAGGTGGCCCCAGAATTTCTGTAAACTTACCTCAGATCTAATTAGTCCCTTCCACCTTCTTCTGGCCGTGTGTCTCTGAGGTCACTCGATAAACCAGGGGAAATTGATAGTGGAATTACGTACTCAGAAACTAATTTTATATTGTACTAAATATATGTATTTTTTTTATTGTGGCTTTATCTCATTGGGGAAAGTGCCTACTTCTGATTTTGTGGATATTACTGACCGTGGATTACTTTTATTTTGGTTTTTACACAACAGTTATATTAGAAATTTGCTGTTTTATTCTTACCTTCTTAGTAAAAATCCTTTTATCACACAATGGGTAATTTATATCCATTACCAGGCCTTTCAATCCTTTTCAGCGGGCTGTCAGTGCCGTTGGCACAGCAATGATTAATGTGATCTAATAATAGTGTGCCATTATATTACCTTAGTAAAACATGTACCAACATCCTATTCGGATCTACCAAATTCATAGCTTCCTATAATATTTTTGTTGAAAGACAGGATTACTATTTTTCAAAGCTGATTTTCCCCCCTTTAACATATTTAATGAAATTCACAATTCTTTGCCTTGGTAATCCAGGGCATGTGATTGGACGTGACGGGCGAATGCCAGGTCTGTAGGCACCGTTGTGATTTGTCAGTTGAGAATGTGACAGTCCCAGTGATCTGCCGGGAAGATTAGTTTGTTTTTGTCGGGTCTGGGTTGCTTTGCCTTGAAGAAGAAGAAGAAGAAGAAAAAGAAAAGGAACAATATAAATTGCCAGGTCTCCAGTCTTTTCTGACTTCAATAAAGAAAGTATATTTTCGGTCAAAAGGCAGAAAAATACGCAATTCGGTTCCAAGGTACTTTTATTTTCTGCCATTTGGTCCCCTCTTTTGTCACCTGCTTCAGTCTGCTGACAGACAGGAGAGGTGACAAAGCCAGAGGAATTGTCATCAGAAAGATGTCCCAGCATGGTCCTCTCAAGGCCCGCCTTTACCTTTACCAATGACCAGACCTCACTGGGTCTGCCATGGGGATCCTCAGCCTTGGCACTGTGTGTATGTTAAGCTAGCTGATTCTGCACTGGAGAAAGCTGTCCTCCAGTGGGATATTTCACAACGCCCCCAATCTTGTCCTGCCATGAGCACAGCTTAGATATAGCCAGAAATCTCTACTTATCCCTGGGAGTACAATCAGTCCCATTAGCCTCATGTGACAGACACACAAGCAGATCCCTGAGTATGAGGGAACTCAGAGGGGACTCTGGAACCTCAGGTACCTCTTATCCATCTTTGGCTCTGGGAGAGGGGACATGTGGGCGGCAGGCACAGGGCTTTCTTTGCTTGGCTGAAATACAGTACTCTCTCTTCATTTTCCCTCCTCCTCTGTCAGAGAGCCAGGCCCGAGCAAGGGCCTAAATCTTTAGCTTCTTCCACTCAAATCCCATTATAATCATGTGCGTGATTGATAACATTCCACCTTTTCAGAGGGCTTTAAAATCTGTGTCAACCAAGGATGACATTGTTGTAGGTCGGAGAGATGTACTCAAACAATTACACACTCAGATCCAAGTGCAAAGGGTTGTCCTTCTACCCCTGATGCCTTTGTGATGTGGTCTGAGCCAGTATCGCAGCCCACTCCCACCCTCATCCCCATCTTCACCCCTAGTCCTAGACCCCAACAAAGCTTCAGCAGGAAAATAAATGAGAAGAAAGGTTTTGCCCCTTGAACTAGTCAGCTTGAAAAGTAGCTTGAATATTGGGGCTGCTTAGGGACTGG
>NW_004949130.1:568668-569819 GCF_000317375.1 Microtus ochrogaster
GAGAGAGAGAGAGAGAGAGAGAGAGAGAGAGAGAGAGAGCAAGAGCAAGCAAGAGAGATCTTATTTTTGATTCAGAACAAGAATTACTACTGCAACATTGACTCGAAATATGCAATCAACTGAAATCAGGAAAAGTATTTTGAATACAAAATTTATATTGAAATACTCAAATCTTGATACATGTGCACTCACATACATGTATATATTTAAATCAAGGATAGAGAAGACGAGGGATAAAGCTTTTGTCATAAAAATACTACTGCAATATTTACCCTCAGATGATTCTGCATCATTGGAGTGTATTTTTGTACCATTAACATTTTCCATATGAGACATTCTTGCTTGTTTTAACAACAAATGAGCAAATGGAGCTAATTTACCTTTGTGTTAGGAAGGCTTTGGGATATTTGGGATGGGAAGCAATCTACACCCATTTCTGGTCTGTCTCCCCTATGGAAGGGTAAGACTGGAGAGGGTAAAGGTCATTTGTGTGTTGTTCAGTATTATTTCTCTAGACCTTGGAATGGAACTTGATGAATAGTAGGTTCCTAATAGTGGGGAGTGGGTGGGAGAGTAGATAGATATGTGGATGGATGATTAAGTGGATAGATGGGCATTTAGATGGATAGATGGATGGATAGATGGATGGATGGATGGATAGATGGTTAGATGGATGTTTGGAGTAGATGACTGGATGGGTGACTTAGATAGATACATAGATGGGTAGATGGATGAATGTACAGAAGGATAGATGGATGGGTGTTTGGATGTTAGGTAGATGTGTAGGCAGATGAGTAGATGAACACATGGATGGTAGATAGATGAGTGGTTGGGTAGATGGATGCATTGTGGGAAATGTGTTGTTGGGTGGGAATGAGAAATGAATGGCTAGAAAGATGGGTGGTTAGGTGGGTGGCTAGGTGGATGGATCTTTGTATGGGTAAATGGATAGATGAGTAGGTTGGTAAGCAAAAGATTGGCTAGATGGGTAGAGGAATGGGATGGATGGATAGATGGATGGATGGATGGATAGATGGATGGATAGATGGATGGATGGATGGATAGATGGATAGATGGATGGATAGATGAATGGATGGATGGATGGATGGATGGATAGATGAATGGATGGATAGATGGATAGATGGATGGAT
>NW_004949130.1:570234-581392 GCF_000317375.1 Microtus ochrogaster
GATGAATGGATGGATGGATGGATGGATGGATAGATGGACAGATGAGTACACAGGTAAGTGGATGAATTGATTGATAGATGGCTTGTGGGTGAATGGATGGGTAGATGAGTCGGTACATGAGACTTCCTTTCAAATCTTAACAAAAAATTATGAAACAATGAAATGCCACATTTGCTATCTCTTCACTCTTGGCCTCTTAAAAATTTAACTTTATAAAATGGACAGTTGGAGCCATGCATTCTCATTACCCCTTCTTTTTAGTTATTTTTTCCAAGTAGAGGGAAATGTCCGAGACTATGTAAGGTAATCACTGTAAGTGGAAAGATACTTTGTTGCCAAACAGATTCTGTAAAGATCTCCAGGAGCACATGCATCTGTGGCTGGCCTGAAAGACACGCACGGGAGAGAAGGGATGATAGACAGGTGGAGGGGTAAGCGGATGAATAGCTCTAACAGGGGCAGGTGGCCTGTTTCAAAGAGGAGATAGTTCATGGGACTCAGAAGACTCTGTGCACATGCATGATGTCTATCTCCCGGCTAAGATTGTTACTGTGTGTTTCCCATTTGTAGAGGCCCTCGGCGTCTCCTTCCAACTTACTGTGTTTCATTTCTTTGAACTGGTCCATGCTAAACCACATAGGGTCAAGCTATCTTCAGGTCCAGTGTATGGGATATTCTCAAGACCAGGTACAGTCAGTGCAATGAACAGTCTAGGAAGTGTCATCCCAGTGATGGGGACGGTCCAGGTCTCTCCATCACTGACCTTTAAATTATTGTACGGTGGTCATTGCTGCAGCATCAGGGAGAAAATAATAGAGAAGGGAGAGGCATCCATTAGCTGTGATGAGATGAGTTCTAGCCCAAACAAGTGAGTTTTGGAGTCATGTTCCCTAGGTCAGGACATTAGTTCTACTTCTCGTTGGCTGCATGAACACATGCCAAGTGCCCTACACTTCCATTTTTCTCATCTGTATATTGGGAATAACACTAACGCTGCATGCTTAAGACAATGTGTGGCTCCAAGTTGACAATGAACGTATGAACCGCTCATTGCTTTCACTTTATCTGCTTAGTCATCTCTCCATTTCCTCTGCTTCTAAACAAGAATAATGAAACTGTAAACCGTTTTCAGAAACTCAAGCTCTCTCTGGCTCCTACCGAAGCTAGGATCCTCAAGACATTGCCAGGCATGTGGTCTCCCAGCACCCTTGGGGACCTCGGTTAGTAAGTTCAGAGGCCTGCAGGAGGAGTGGTGAGTGTCTTAAGCCAGCTTCCCCATCCTGTTCCCTTTATGAGGGAGCTTTGTTGACACACCACTGGGGGTTTGGGATTTGCTTGATGCTTGGGGAGTGAATTCCTGGGATGGAAGCCACGTGGTCACAGTGGGTGAGTTGTTCCCATTTTTTTTTTGAGAGGGAGGGGAGCCCTGCAGCTCTGCTCTCACATCCGCCTGTGAGTGAGTCTGCTCCACGCCACGGCCCTTTTTTTTTTTTGTATTTTTAGCTGCCACTGAAATTTCACATTTTGCTTTAGTTTATTATGTATGCAAGTATCTTGCTGATAAATTACATGTATAATTGTACCATCGTCACCACTGCTAGTCAGCGACAACGTATAATTAAACTCACCCTTGTAGTCATTGAACTTTTCTGTCCCTGACAAGATCATTGACCACCCCAGGCAGGGTGCACCTCTATGAGGAGCCATGGAAGTGCCTGCGTGGCTGAATTGCCCTCCCACCCCAGGCCCATAGGGCACTGTGATGCAACCCCTAGGCCTGGGACTCATGCCTGGGCAGAATGTCTCTGCTCCTGTGCAGGACTAGAAGGCGCAGACTTCAGGGCCAGGCACGTCTCTCTGTGTCTGTGTCTAGGACCAGCTCACTCAGCACGTGTGCTTCACAGATTTGGTAAAGTTTCAGAATGATCTTTACTGATCCCTTTTCTCACATATAACCCTGGCACTTTTCTGTGCCTTTTCTTTTTGGGGGGTGTGTACTGTGCCACTCTGATGCCTCCGTGCCAAGGATTGATTGGTTGTAGCCCAAGGATCAAGAAGGACACATTGTGTGATCATTTTTTAATGTTTAAAAATTTAAACATATCTGTGGTGAAATATGCATAGCAGAAAAGCTTCCTGTTTTGTCACTAATTTATTTATACATTTGTTCATTTTATTTTATTTTATTTATTTTTATTTTTTTTTTTTTTTGGTTTTTCGAGACAGGGTTTCTCTGTAGCTTTGGAGCCTGTCCTGGAACTAGCTCTTGTAGACCAGGCTGGTCTCGAACTCACAGAGATCTGCCTGCCTCTGCCTCCCGAGTGCTGGGATTACAGGCGTGCGCCACCACCGCCCGGCACATTTCTTCATTTTAAAACAAGTTCTCCTTATGTGTAGTTCTGGGTGGCCCAGAATTTGCTATGTAGACCAGGCTGGACTAAAACTCACAGAGATCCACTTGCCTCTGCCTCCCCAGTGCTGGAATTAAAGGCTGGTGTCCCCATGCCTAGCTTCCGTTCTAATTATTTTAAAGATTATGGTTTAGTGCTCCAAACACTGTTTCAACCACTCCCACCCCCAGAACTTTATGATCTTAATGACTAAGTACTGACCCCCTACCTCACTTGGCTCAGCAGAATGTCCTCAGGGCTCACCCCTGTTACAAACTCAAAGGGGATCCACACCTCTCTAACATCAAGCCTTTACTATTGCATTGCAGGTACATCCCAAGTGTGGTCATCCCTCAGTGAACTGTCAGGTTTTTCCCATATTGTGGCTATTAGGAATCATGCTACTGTGTAAGTGGGTTCCTGTGTTTCTTCAAGAGTCTGCCTCAAGTTCTTTTGCATATTTAGCCAGAGGTGGTGTTATTGGAAATAAATGAAAATTCTATTTTCTACTTTTGGGGAATGGCCATACTGATTTCTGGGGGGCTGTGCCATTTCACATTGTCACCAACAATACACATGGATCCCAGTTTGGTCAATCTTTGGTAAAAGTTGTTACGTTTCATGCTTATTAAAAAATTTCAGCATACATGAAAGTTGTATACACATTGAAATGTCAGTGTATCCATGAAGTCTTATGGGTACAAATTCACATTTCAGAGTCCCGTCACTAAAACTTGATTGGCAAGCAGCCTCTTTTATTCATTCTTGTCTCGGCTATGACTGCTCTCCCCACCAAAGCGGAGATGGGTAGTTGGTCAAGAGACTGTGGCCTGTGAAGACAGACAGCACATCTGAAAATTAAATGGCTACTGAGAAGAGTCACCAGCCTGTCCCTGTGATGGCTCACTCTGCTCTATACCAATTTAAATGCCTTTAATCCCGACACTTGGGAGGCAGAAGGCAGGCAGATCTCTGTGAGTTTTTAGGCCAGCCTGGTCTACAAAGAAACTCCAAGACAGCCAGGGCTATTATATGGAAAAACTCTGTCTCAAAAAATGCACATTATTTTGCATACAGTATGTTTTGATATTCTTTCCCCTCCCCCAACTCCTCCCAGATCCTCCCTTCTTATCCCTGTCTCCAACTTTGTGTTTCTTCTCTTAAAAAAAAAAAAAATCAGATCAAAACAAAAATGCTCAGAACAAAAAAAACCAAACCAAAACACCAAGTTCAGTTTGTGTTGTCCACCTCTTCCTCGGAATGGGGCCTGTCCGGGAGGCCTTTCCTTCCCTGGCAGCTCTTGGTTGTAAATAGCCTCTTGCTTGGGGTGGGACTTGATTCCCAATTCCCCCCTTTCCTGCTCGGATTTTTGTCCCACTTGAGCTTGTGCAGGGCTTGTGCATGCAGTCACAGCCTCTGTGAGTTTACATGTGCGTCAACCCTGGTGTCCGGACAACGCCGTTTCGGTAACTTGTCCGTCATCTCTGGCTCTTGCAACCTTCCTGCCTCCTCTTCCACAGAGACTCCTGTGCCTTGCGAGGAGGAGGGTTTTGATAAAAATGCTTCAGTTAGGGATGAGTGCCCCAAGGAGGTCTCTCACTCTCTGCACATTGTTCAGTTATGTCTTTCTTATTCATTCCCATCTACAGCAAGACATCTCTCTAAGGAGGGTTGAGAGATGCCCGGATCTAGGAGTATAGCAATATGTCATTAGGAGTAATTTCATTTATTTGTTTGCTTATGTTAGCAGGTATATCATTTTACAGCTTGAGTTAACTTTAAGCTTACAAACTATAGACCTCCTGCTTCAGTTTCTTGGGGGAGCCGTTGTTTTCATTTTTCTCAGCTGGATATCAGAAACAATTCTTACAACTAAATGTGATGTTGTTGTTGGGCGCGAGAGTAGTATTGCTGGGGACAAGCTCAGGGATGGCAGGCAGGCCCTGAACCTGGACTCTAGTCCTACCACGGTCCTTCCTAGTCTTACATGTCAGTTCTCAGCCCTGCCCTGTCCCCTCCTCTTTCTGGCTGTGTCAAGGCAGCTGGCACTGGTGCAGGCCTGACTAGGTACTCAGTATTTCCTCATGACCAGAAGGGAAGCTAAGTGAGGAAGCAAGGTCTCAAGAAGAATAGGGAGTTATTTCCATAATTGGGGTGAGAATTGGAGGGCGGACAAGCCAGAGATCTAAGGGTGTGTGCACAGCTTCCTGCCATGTTTATTCTTCGGGATCGTGGTTTATCTCAGATGAATCCTTATGTGGATAATCTTGGAGGCTGGCCTCAAACTGCTCCAGCCTCCTGAGTGTCAATGACAGGTATCATTGCCACACCTACCCCGGTTTTTCTCCCCACCAAGTGGAGAATCTACTTTCTTATTTCTGAGAGACCCCTTGGACACCTTCTATGGTTTCAGGGGTCGACTGGCCAGATGAGACCTGTTGTGAGTGAGATATGAAATGGTGCCCTCTCTTCTACACCCATCTGATTCCTGCTTGCTGCCTTCTCATTCTGTCCATCCATCTGTCCGTCAGTCTGTCCATCCATCCACCCACCCATCCATCATCAGGATGTATTAGGAACCTTATATTATTTCTTGGTGCATAAAGGACAGAGCATGGAGAGTTATTTGTCCCTTCTTCACGGAGAGAAGACCTAGTTGATCGCACATGTTCGTATGTATTTCAGAACTATTCTATCTCAACACCCAGTATTGAGAGGGCCCCAGGGAACAGTAGGTCTTGTGACGACTACAAGCGAAGGGGGATTTATAGTTTCCTGGTGACTACCGCCTTTTAACAATGGGCTTCATGTGCTATAGTTTGAAGTCCAGCTGTGCAGTTTTCTGATTCGATGCACCATGAGCAAAGTAAATGATTGGACTCGTACGATGACGATGACGACGACGATGATGATGATGATGATGATGATGATGATGATGATGATGATGGAGGAATAGGTATGTGAGAGCATTGCAGGAAATGTGGCAGAGATGTTAGAGTTGGTGTTCCATTCTTGAAAGCTGCAATGCTGCTTCAAGAAGAACGGCTGTACCTAGAAGGAGCTTAGCAAATCTCTGTTGGCTGAATGAATCCCAAACCCTATGTAGAGTTAAGTGGGAGGAATGTGTGATGTCTTCTTTCCTTTGGCTTTGGACGTGGGGATAATTATGGCTTACGACTGGGTCTCTGCATGGTGCTAGACTCTGTCCCTTGCACCACTTGGTAGCTCCCTACGTGGTAGTAACATGGCTGTAGTCTCATCTGATGTTGGCTTTGCTGCCTCTGGCTTTAACACCACTTTCCTTCAGTCTCTTTGGGAAACTCGCAGCTCAGCCTTAGACAGTGTGAAGTGGACCCCAATACTGAGGAACTGACTGTTCAAAGGGGAAGGGAATGAACGTGGCTATGGAGGTGGACAGCATGTGTGCGCCTGCGTATGTTCTTGTGTGTGTTCATACATGTGTGTGTACGTATGTGTGTACATACATGTGCATGCATGTATCTGCTGGGAAGCTGTGGCAGAATCCATGTACTGAGTGTTCCCTCACTCCTAAGTCATGTTCATTTCCTGAGACACTGTCAGAAGATCGTGATGTTTTCTTCATGTTTATGTGTGTGGAATGTTTCATGTTTGAAAACAGTAGTGTCAAATGGTGCTTTTGTAAGTAAACCGAGCACCACAGCAGATACTTCGTACCACAACAAAGTATAACCTGAGACAATATTGAAAGTAAAAAGAAATCTAAGTTTAAACTGGAAATGCTTGCTGCATTTCTGTTTCTCCTACAGGTGTGTGTGTGTGCTTGCTTGCATGTGTGCATGCGTGTCATGCATTTAAGTGTTTAAGTGTAGGAGCAATGTTTTGTTCCAGATATGACATATTATCCAGATCCCATAACCAAGACAGCGAGTGGCAAACACCCTAGAAGAGGGTTTGAGCCTTAAACAAAGGCTCAGCTCCTACTGCCATAGGCATCCTTCAGCCCTCTGTCTCCGAGAACTCTAGGAGAGAAAGCTGGGGAAAGTTTCTGTAGAAGGCAGGGGCAAGCCTGCTCGGATGGAGGTTTTATGGGTATTGGACAGGACTGATCTTGGAATTAGAAACTGGCTCCATTTTTAATTCACTGCTCTCAGCCTGGGTAGCCTTGAGTAGGCTCAGTCATCACGGCCACTGGTTTCTACCTGAAAGTTGAGGAGTTTGAGCCACCCAGACTAAAGTTTTTTTAGGAATGCAGGAAGATCTATCTAGGTTAGCTGGGTGGTGACACACTTGAGAGCCTGAGGCAGGAAGATGGGTGCACGTTAGAGGCCAGCCGGGGCTATATCATGAGATGAGACTTTGTCTCATAAACACAAAAAACAACAAAGCACAGATAAAGACATCAGGAACCTGTCTTGGAGACACATGATCTCATACAGGTGTGTTTGGAGGGCAGAGATTCTGTCTTCTTCAAAGGCTCCCAGCCACAGTAGTGCTGCTGGTCCTTGGACCACACTTCAGGGAAAAGGTCCTAGATAGGTTTTTTTCTCCACCTTGGCCAGCTTGGTATTGCTCAAACTGCTTGTAAGACCCACTGATGCTGGGCTTCAATCAGGAAATCAACTTGTAAATCTCCTTGTGGGAATGGTGGGCCTGGGAAAATCTAAGATGCAAGCATCCAGGACAGTCAGTATAGGAAACCTATACTGGCCTGGGGAGCACACTTGAGAATGAGTGATTTAATATAATCAACTGAAGGTTTGCTAGTCTGTAAACAGAGGGAATTGCACGGAGAATCCAGGACACTGACCTACTGCCATGCCATGCATGGTCTGCATCCTAGAACTCTGACTAGAGGAGGTGAGGGAATGAAGAAACGGCAGGTATGCAGATACAGAAAAGCTGGGAGTGGGTGTTTGGGATCTCCAAAACAGAGAAACCGCAGCACCCGAGAAGCTCAGTATGCTTATTATATACACCGAACAGAGATGCAGGGTTATTGCATACAATGAAACAGGCATGTCTGATCTCAGTAGGAACCGTCTCTGTAGGGGAATGGTCTTCAGGCTGTGAGTATCTGGGGGAGAAAGCATGGTGGCTATTTCCTGCACTCACTATCAATGTTCACACTTGGACCCAAGGAAGTCTTGGCCATCCCTCCGAACCTCACCCAAGGAAGACTTTGCCACCCACTTGGGCCTTAGGCGTTGATCCTTGACATGACTGTGACCATGCTAAACAATACACACTCAATCAGGACGTGACTCCCTCCAGGGTCAATTCATGGTCACCTGCTTGACATCTGTCTCTGTAGGCTTTCATTATTGGGAAAAGGTTTGGGGTAAACAGACAAAAAAGAATGTGTTTGCAAACTTCGGATTTTTAAGGGGGAGGCTTTTAGTCGTGGGACCGGAGAGTGTTGCTGCTGCAGTTGAGAGACTAGCAAGACCTTTGGTCATCCTTGTTGTCAGATGTGGCCACTCTCCTGCCCTCCCCACAGTGTATGCTTTGATGTGGACTCTGCGCCCCTTGCCTGATTACTTACACCCACTGCAAAGCCTGCTAGGAGCCTGGCCTGGTGCTGAGCAGATCGGTCCTTGGCAAAACCCAGTGTGTGCAGCTGCTGGCGCCTGTTGACTATGAGCGACAAGCACTGTCCTCATTTTCTATGCATGATCTCATTTAATTTCTGCAATGATCTCATGAAATGAGTCCTGTCATTATCCCATTTCAGAGATGAGGTTCGGATGCTGCCTTCTGGGGTGGCTGGGGATGAAAGAACAGTCGCTGGGCTGTAGGGTAGAGAGGGCCATGGTGGATGACGACGAAAGCTTTGCCCAGGTATGGCTGGCCACCCTCTGGGCCTGATGACAGCGCTCAGAGTCAGTGACTATCCTAGGAGAAGTCACTGCAGGTGTCTTTTCTCCATCAAAGTTTCACTGGTCCAAGACTCTTTGTGGAACCTGGTCAGTGCCTCTCTTCCTGGGGGAAGCCTCTTTGTTGGAACCTTGATTGTCATCTGAATATCCAGGGAGAAGAATGGGTAGACATCTCCAGGGTCCGGGTCCTGTTTCTGTGGCTTTCTTTTTGCCTTAAATTTCACCTGGGAAGTCAGGAATGAGACCGTAAAAGCAATTTTTTGCTAAGGCGATACTCGAGTGAGTTCATCTCTCTGTTCATTGAGGGTGCTTGAGTCAGAGGATAGGAAGAACTCCCTGATAACAGGGAGAGAGATAGAGGTAGGTCTAAGTTGTACCTGGTCCATTGGTGGAGAGAAGAGTGGATGGAAACACCTCTAAGACTCTGTTTGAGTGGCCTGCTCTTATCCTCTTATGTGTTCAGAGTAGAGTTGAGCTTAATTATGTGTAGGTGGTGTGGACACCAGAGAGGAGAGGAGCAGGCAAAGCTCACTAAAGACAAGATGATTGAAGAGGTCTTGAGATGTCCATAGTCAGGTTTGAGGTCCCAGCTACAAAAGGCCCTTCTAGTGGCCAGAGTTGGGCTGCTTCCCCTGTATGTCAGAATCTGAGATTCTGCCCCAAGAGGTCACTGGGTGTGTCCTGAGGTGCAGTTCAGCATGAAGCTCAGGATGGTCCCTTTGGTCTGTCGTGTCCTATCTTCATCTCACAACCACATGGGTTTAGTAAAAGGCTGAGTTGGAAATTCTACTGTGATTGCTACCAGACACCCGATTATAGCCTCTCTCAATTTACCCGGTGATGGTGTGGGGTGCACGGTGATGATGTGGGGTGCATGAGGTTTACATCTGGTTGAAGAGACAGCCTTTCAATGCTTTTCTTAGGGAACACGTTTGATCTTAGGCTACTCCTTTTTTTGAATACGTGAGGGTTTCATTCCTTAACTTTAAAAAAAAAATCAACCCCAAACCTTTTTTACTTCTTGAATGGGAATGCTTCTTAGGAGAAAGTAGACCAACCTGTGCTTTACCGTAGACACAAGGATGGCGTCCCAGGGGAAATCTGCACTGTTCTCGGGGCCCTGCAGGGATGGAGTTGATTCCCCCTTTTAATTTTGTTTATATTTGTTTGTTTGTTTTTTTCGAGACAGGGTTTCTCAGTAGCTTTGGGACCTGTCCTGGAACTAACTCTTGTAGACCAGGCTGGCCTCGAACTCACAGAGATCCACCTGCCTCTGCCTCCCGAGTGCTGGGATTAAAGGCATGCGAGACCACCACCCGGCTCCATGCTCCCTTTTTGAAGAACAGCTGCAGATCTTGGTGTAGAATTTGTAGGGACCATGATGACAGCGTGGGTAAAGGAGAGGCCTTGGGCTTGGGGGGATCTCTTTCTCGGCAGCCAGGCTAAGGGGGAAGTGTGAGAGGAGATGCCTGCCTTTCTGGTAAAGCATGCATAAGGCTCAGAGGCAGGATACATGAGCCTTGGCCTGGCACAGTACCCTCGTGGGTTGTCCCTGCTTCTCAGGCCACGGCCCCTTTTTTAAGAACCCCACCACACTTTCTCGTTAGGATGGTGGGCTATAGAAACATGTGTTTGAAACCGTTCCACCCACCCACATCACCACAGTCTGAGTCAACGCATGTCCTTGGTTGTATGTGGACCAGAGGACCTTAGGATCCTCCCCTGTGGTCCAGACCCCATACTCCCATCTGTCTTCTGGACCCTGCTCTACCTGGCTGTTAACTCTGAGGAGCAGTGAATGGCTAGGTCAGGCAGAGTTGGGGTGCTTAGCTTTATTTCAATGCTCAGGACTTTTCCAGGTCTAGGACTTACCAGGACCAGGATGAATTGCTCTTCAGTCTTTTGAGGACTGATTTCTGGATTTCCTCCTGAGTCAGTCAGTTCCCAAGCCCTGGGGGGGGGGCTTGGTTTGGGGACTCTTGCAGCAGGCCCAAGCCATCAAAACTCTGCAGGAATAGTTCACTGACTCTGTCATCCCTTCTCGTTCCAGGGACATTGACTTGGAATCTGGGAGATGTGGGAGCAGGGAACCTACTATAGTGGTGGGATTGCTGGGGAAATCTGTGTCAAGTTAGGTTCCCAGGCCCCACAAGCAGGTGCTTGGATCTGGGTGCAGCCATGCCCAATGGGCCTGGATTCTAGCTAACACTGAAATTTAGTGGGTCATTTCCAGAGAGCCACATTCTCCATTCTTTTTTTGTTTTCTCTTCTCAGCTGTAAGATTCTGGCTAAACATTTCGAGTTTCTGGTTCTCGTTCTCACCAGTAAGAAGAGTTGAACATGTTGACACACACACCTGTTATCCCAGCACCCGAGAGGCTGTGGCAGGAGGAATGGCAAACAGTCTGGGCCACATAAAGTTCAATGCCAACGCAAGCTACATAGCAAGTTCCAGGCTAGCTGAAGATACATCGTGAGAGGTTGTCTTATATAAACAAACCAACCAAAAAAAAAAAAAAAAACCCACACCCCAGAATTAAAGCATACAATTTTAATCCAGAGAGGGGAAGAGAGAAACACACACATACATGGGGGTGGTGGGGAGGGAAACAGAGATGGGGAAGAGAGGGAGAAGAGGTTGAGCAACGGAGGGAAAGGAAGAGAGACATATTACACCCACTGATGCTGAAGACAATGTCCAACATTCTGAAGTTGTGCTTTTAAAGACCGTCTGTATTTGGGGGCTGGTAAATTGCACTGGGGGTATAGAGTCTGCAGTGATTTAGAGAGTGGGTTTTGTGAGCAAGGCCAAGGTTAGGATGGTTGCCTGCCTGAGGAGAATCATTCACGTTTATTGAAATTGCTCATTTTAATCACCCGATGTTTTCTTGGAGATATATATATATATAT
>NW_004949130.1:581492-595433 GCF_000317375.1 Microtus ochrogaster
TATATATATATATATATATATATATATATATTCCTCTATAAATGATGAATACCTTGGATTTCACAAACTCTTTCACTTTTGTGATTGGCAACATTAAATGGCAACAGCTCATTTAAATAAGCAACATCTGGACATTATTATTTTTAGGGATTTTTTTTCATGTGTTGATTTAGAAATCTGGGGCCTTTATGAATTTTGCATGAATATTCTTTTATATTCACATCTACCATCAAGACACAAAGAAATAGCCAAAAAATACTGTCCAGTGATTCTTTGATGCTATGCGTGTTTTTTTTTTCTCTTGAAACAACGCATCCATTGTGAAAGAGAGAAGCCATGGAAAGGGCTGTCTCGGGGTAGGTGGAGGGAGAAGCTTCAATTGTTGGAGGCGAAACGCCCAGGCAATTAGAAGCCACAGTAGGGAGAAAGCTTTGGTTTTATATATAATACTATAGCATTTTAAAATAACAATATAATTTGGGACTGATGATATCAGAATATGGGATCCACCATTTCTCAGAATAATCCAATTTAGAACAATGTATTCTGAGCAGTTTTGGTAAAAATAGAAGATCTATCATTACAGGGTATAAGATAATGCATTAATTTTTATGAGTGAGTTATGAAGATGTACAACGTGGTTGAGGGTTAGGATAAACATAATATTCCTTAATTAATCCATTATGCCACGGTACACATGTGCCATTTTTATTACCTTAAAATGAAAAATGTCAAAAAAGGAAATTGCTGCTTTTTTTATATCAAAAAAGGCTTTTTTGAAAAATCATAAAATGTCTAATCTAATTCACCATATAATACTAATGAACCTGGGAACCCATCTCAATGCACGGTTTAGGATGAAAGTCATCCATTTCTGGCAGTCAAATTCCAGAACTTTTTAGACGAGGCAGAACCTTTCAGCACCAAATATCGGAAATGGCATTTGCGATTAGAAGTGTTATTAATAGCTATTTGTTATTAGCGTGGCCGAGTGCTTTAGAAATCCTTATCCACCCTTCTTGCAGTTGCTAAATCTATGGTTGTCAAGATCGTTTGTGGAGTTCAGCCATTTTTTTCCCACCCCTGAATCTGGTTAACTTTTGCCCATTCCAGTTTCGTGGACAATGCCAAATAGAGAAGACATGCATGCATGTGTGTACACATGTGCTTGAACACAGATGTGCACACACGTGTTTGTACACGCATCCATGTGCACATAGATGCACGCGTGCCCTTGTGCACACGTCTACACACCCACCTCCCTCTCCCCCCAGCCTTCTGTCTGGTGCATTTAATTTCCCCAAACCTCTCTGAATTCCACACACTTATTCACTTATTTTTGGCATCTCTCCTCTCCAGTGGCATCCTGTCCTTCCCGCGTCACCGTCATGTGCCCGTTCTCTCTTTTGTCTTATCGCGGCAGTAGCTGTGGGAGGCAGGCTGCCAGCACCTTCACAGTGGCACACATGGTGGCTGCGGCAGGCCTTGTTATGGAAAAGAATTGCCCGGTGGGTTGAGGGAATGGCCGTCGGCGGACTAGAATCATGAAGCTGAAAGTAATATTGCCGACTGGAGGTCATTTTTCCCAACTGAGGGGCAATAGTTTGCCACTATAAACTGCGCATTGCAGTCACTATATGTTTTATTAAACCATTTAAGGGACTGGGGAGCCATTTCATTTAAACTTCCTGCTTGATGTAGCTGAGGGCAGAGCCCCAAGCAGATCACAAAAGAGGCCTAGAGTCATTTGCAGAAGAAATGCCCTTGTGCCCAGCAGGATACTTTGCAGCTGAGCAGCCTGGCCAGTGCTCACCAGTCCTGCAGAGCTCCCTAACACTTGAGTGCGTGAGTGTGAGCATGTGTCTGTGCATGCCTGCTAACTGTGAGTCTGAGGTAGAGAGGGCGTGGTCTGGTCTCAGCTCTGCGAAGAGAAGAATTGGCTGGATGACCTTGGCCAAATCTCTCTGCCAGTCTAGAACTGCTTCTGTGGCTGTAGAAGTGGAAAATGGTGGATTCTACATGGAAAGGTTTTTGAATGAAATGCTGGGTTGCTGGGCAGGTCCTGTCTAAGAATGATGGTTCTGGAATTACCCATGGGACACCCCAGTTATCACGGTAGGAAGGCAGCCTTTGATCTTGCCCTTCATGAGAAATCCCTTTGGTCTGAGATGCCTGGCTTTGGTTTGCTAAACAAGCCACACTGTGGTCTCTGGCCTCAGTTATGCTGTCTGCAAAATGGGGTTGCGATGAAGGTCAAACTGTTATTTCCCATCCTTCTGTTAGGCTGGGCCCAGGAAGCCATCGAGAACTAAAAAAGCCGTGTTTGGTCATCCTGGAGAGCTGTGATTATAATTCAGCTTCAGTGTCTCCCCGAACTGATGCTTGTGAACTCCGTTTTCACAGTTTGTGCCTGTGAAGAAAGGCACACCCCAGAGTAATGAACAGTACGGCATCGGGGGCTTTGCATCTGCAGCCCTAAGTGGTGGTCTTTAGTAGGTGGCCTTCATTCTACCAAGTTATATAACCATATCTTTTTTTTTTCTAATTGGTGACTGTATTTAGGAGGTAGAGGGATGTGTGAGCTATTCATTTCGATTAAATTTTTTATTATGCACTCTGCATTTGGATTGACAACTATTAATATTAAAGAGCTTGGCCAAATTGAAATTTGTATTGCTGGAGAGACTTAAATGTAATGTATGATGCTGGAGGAAAAAAAAAGCCTGGGGAATATGGGAATTACTGGGCTGGGTGCAGACCGGTCCCTGCCAGGTGCTTGAGTTTTCTGGGTAACACCAGCCCCTCACGCTTAAGAGAGACTCGTGTGGAGGGTTTGATGCAAAGCCAGCATCAAGGTACCCAGGCACTGAGATGCGCTCATGGAGAGGATGCCAAATAAAGATGTAGGACACGTTCTAGCGCATTATACAAATAATTTTTTATAATAGCTGTTTATATACAATATTTTTCTCAGCTCTAATAAGAAGGTTTGGGGGTATGGCAGAGGAAGTCATTCTAAACAAGGATTCATGTACCACCAATGTATCCTAATGATGAAAAAGAGAGGCCGCATCTCGGGAGTCCCGGAGCAGACTGGACTGTGGTTCTGCAGTTCCCAGGGAGCACGAAAGTGCTGCAAGCTCCTGAGGAGAGAGGACTGAGGCCACAGCCATACGCAGAATATTCCAGCTGAGTATCAGAGTTGAACCCTAGAACTTGAATCTGAGGTTTTAGGGCTTTGGGTTATGGTCTTTTTTAACCATGCACAGACCTAAAAGGATTTGCCCAGAGACCTGACGGATCTGCAGAGAGGAAAGGGAGGTGTCTGCGTCCACACAGCCTCTGAAGAGGAAACAAGAACAAAATTCAGTCTGCAGGGCACTCTTAGGAGAAGGTGCTGTCTGTATAGTTGGTGACGACAGAATTAAGGATGAGGCTGCATCCCACAAGCCACCAGCTGATGACCTTTGTTAACTGGTCTTCATGCACTACATACATGTCCTCCATCTTCCTCGGGTCTCCTCATGCCATGTCTTCTGTCTAGAATGTCAACACTGTCTCCACCCTCCAAGAAAATTCCTCAGCGACTCAGACCCAAGAGTGTCCCTTTATGGTGCCATGAGAACGACCCATTCCCTTGCTATTCTCTGCCTTCCCTGAACTCTTCCCTGAGGGCAAGATGGTGCTCCTGCTCCTCCAAACCTTACCTAATGCCCAAGCGCAGAGAGCTCCCCATGTACAGAGAACAGCCCTACATTCAGTTCAGACTGGATTGGCAGGAGGGAAGAGGACCATTTCACACAGTCACCAGGGATCTTCAGAGGACTGGAGTGTGGCTCGGTGGTAGATCACTGGCCTGGAATTCACCAGTGACGGTCAGAGTGGTCCTGGGTATTAGCACAGAGGTAGAGTGTTGTACTAGCATATGGGCTCAAGGTCCTGGGTGCAGTCCTCAGCACTGCAGAAATAAAACAGAATGCAGAGATGCTCGGTGGCTTGGTGGTCTGTTTGATGGACACTGAGTTTTCATCAGCAAGCGCCTTTGGGTACCGCACACCAGTTATTTGTGGTTTTAAAGCACCCAGAAGGTCCCCTGTTGATTTTCCAGGTGTTCAGCTTTGCTGGCATGGGCACAGGGAATGTTGCTCATGTCCCCAGTGCCATCAAGGCTGATCCAGCCCTAGGGTATGCCCTAAGCTCTTGAGGACAGGACCTACGCTCTTCACCAGTGCTCTCCCAGACTGCTGGGTTCAAGGTGGGCATGCCTGCTCCTGAGACAGATATGGTAAAGAGAATCATTCAGGCTGGGGGTGAAGGGCAGAAGCAGCTGTGGGTGCAGAAGCCCCTCTCGGGAGCAAGCTGTCAAAGGATTGTCCATGAACAGCCCAGGGATCTGTTTGCTTTCGGATACTTTGTTATCTAGGTTTGGAAGACGCTGTTATCCCCTTCAAGCCTGTGCCCTGGATGCTCTTTGGCCCGTCATGGGAGTAGGCCAGAAGTGTGGGGAAACTGATGTCTCTAGAAAATCTCCATCAGTGTTGGGGTGAGAACTGGAGATGTCCCGCTGCCTTACTCTCCTCCTGCACGGGCAACCTTGAGCTGAGTCTCCTGTAGGTTCTCAGAGCACTCGGTAGGTCAAGGTCCAGTCACTCCATCTGTAGTGACATCTAACTCTGCATGGCCCTCCCATGTCACTTCCTACCCTCCCTCTCCTCATCTCACGTTCATAGTTGGGACCTCCTGTAGGCACTCATAGATCCCTCACATGGGTCTCTCAGGAGCGGATATGAATGGAGACCTCCACAACTGAATATATACTTTTCAGGGCTCACCCATGTGTGTGTTCCTCCGCCAGAATCTTCCAGAAGCACCCCAAGGGGAAAAATCTAAAGTAGTGACTCATTCTGTAGGTGAGGAGGCTGATGCCTACAGGATTCATGGGGCCAGAACTGGATCTGATCACTGTCTCTGTGTTGTGGAATGTTAATGTAAGATATGCTGCATTTGTGAAAGCTCTGGACCATTTTTGTTTGATGATTCAAAGATGTGTTGCATTCTTTTCTGTTGCATTTGTAAGAATAAGTCTCCATGGATTTATTTGGGAGCTGGGTGGTGGGTCTCCAAAGATCAAAGAGTAAAAAGAACAAATACACTTCTGCCTTTCTCTACAAAGTGGGGGAAACTGGGCTCAGTCAAATGGGAGGGCAAGAGGAGTGAGTGAGGTCTTTAACCTTGAAAATGGCTCTAAAGGCCATGAGGTATCAGGTGAGTGGAGAAAGTGGTGGTTGTGAGGGCCAGACTGGCCTAGTAGATAGGATGGAGGTGGGCTCCCAAACACAGAGAAGCTGTCCATGGGTATTGAACCAGTTCCCTGTGCCTTCTTCCACACTGGGAGATGGTGGGCAATGGGCAATAGGTTCTCATGGTGGGGCTGAGGGTGGGTCTAGCCTCATCAGAGAGGACTTGACTTTTGGAGGATTCTCGTCCTTGAGTCTAGAGGAATGTGTGAAGACACATTGACATCTCTGACCCCAACTGTTTGTTCCTTTGGATTCTGTGATATTTCAGTTAAAAGTCTAAGAAAGTATCAGGAAGGCCTGAAGCCTGGAAACAGAGGGAGGCAGGGGACTGGCCTCTCCCACTGCCTGTGTGCTCACTGTAGTCAGGGCAGTAGAGGATAGATAGATAGATAGATAGATAGATAGATAGATAGATAGATAGATATAGATAGATAGACAGATAGATACATACATACATATACATACACACACACATATCCTATTTATAGTGGGAGCTAGGGCCATGCCTATCAAGAGGGGGCCATGCTGGGATGACAGTGAAAACAAAAGATTCCATGGGGCCTTTAGTGACTGCTGCATTTCCTTATTTGTAGCAGTCAAGGAGAGGACCTTAGACCACCGTGCATGGATGAAAGTGTGCGTATGTGTGAATACACAAAGCTCTCTTCAGGACTGGGGATGAGTGAAGTGAACACTGAACATCCGCCGCTCTTAGGCAGGGTCAGTGCAGGGTGTGCACCAGGTCCACACCCCACCAGACATGCCCCAGGCTTGCCCTGCCCACTAGGAAACCACAAACAATGTTCCACAAGTCACTTACGTACTAACCCCCACGCTGAAGACAAGTGCACAACATGGGCCTCTTTATTAGGGGGGTGCTGTCTTCCTGTATTCACTTATCAAGGCTGGGGACAGTTGGTGACACCAGTGCCTGGAATTGAGACTCCTGTCATCTCACTGCAGGAGGACTCTTCCCAGTGGAATGGTGACTAGGACCTGGTCTCTCTCCCTATCTGTCCATTAATACCAGGGAGGCGAGAGGCTGTAGGAGCCGGCACGGAGACAAAGTTCACCAAGTGTCCATCCTTCCTGGGTCCACCTGCGGCACTAATTCCTGTCTAGGCACAGAGGGGCTCCTAGGGGCATATGTACTGATTTGGTTTGACAGAGGGTCACATCTGTTATTTTCCCTCCAAATTTTAATATCAGATTCATTTCTTCTGCTAACCCCAGCTGACAAATGCCCCCATTACTCATCCATGCATCCATTTGCTCTTGAGATCTGTGTTGAGGAATGGTCTTGCCTTATTGGCAGCTTTAATTCTATACTCCCCCTTTCCAAAGGTCAGTGGCTCGCTGGCTGACCAGGCCAGTGTGAGGATTCCCAGGGGATTTTTTTTTTAAAGAAATGCTCATTTACATGGGTCTAACTTCAGCTTTGAGCTCCCCTCTTCTCTTACTGTTTCAGATTGATAATATTGAAATCCCCAGAACATGGCGGGTCTCTGGTCTTGTCTTTCTGTCATCTCATGACCTGACTCTGTGTTTGAACCATGGTATGACCGTGAGGTTTTCTTTCTATCTTACCTTTCCATCCCAAATTAAGGTCTGATGATTCAACACGATCAAAGAGAATATGCATGTACATTCTGGGTTGTATCTCTACTATGTCTCCTCTCCCTCCCTCCCTCCTTCCCTTCCTCCCTCCCTCTATTCCTTTTTGCTGTCTCTTCTTAAGGACAGGGTCTCTCTTTGTAACTCAGGTTTAGGCTGGGCAGTGGTGGCACACGCCTTTAATCCCAGCACTCGGGAGGCAGAGGCAGGCGGATCTCTGGGAGTTCTAGGCCAGCCTGGTCTACAGAGCTAGTTCCAGGAAAGGCTCCAAAGCCACAGAGAAACCCTGTCTCGAAAAACAAAACAAAATAAATAAATAAATAAATAAATAAATAAATAAATAAATAAATAAATAAATAAGTAACTCAGGTTTAGTAGCACAGGCTAACCTTGAACTCTTGAACCTTCTGCCGGAGACTCTTGAGTGTTGACCACAGCTGTCCACCATCCTACCTGACTTCTTAACTCATGATTTTGATGAGACAAACACATTGCCAAGAGTCTCAGTATGGGTCTTCCTGACTTTGAAATGTCTCTGGGCTGGCTTTTGGTTCGAAGCCTGATCTAAAGAGAAACTTTAACCTGTGGTTTTGACCGGGAAAATGCAAGAATGGCTATGAATTTCTTCTAGGAGGCAGACAAAAGTGTCTCAGAAATCCAATCCCAGCAGAGTTCCTTGGGAGCTGACGCATCCAAAGTTAGCTCTGTGGCTGTGCGTGTTTCCTGACGGTGACTTTCTCTCTGCAGCTGTGTTTGCTCAGGGAAACACATCTCTGTACAGAACACTGAATGAAATATGAATATACTTCTTACAATTTAGTACTTTTAATAAAGGATTTGTGAGCAAAAAGCTTAAGTACAGGGACCACAAAACATATAGATAAAAATACAGCCGCAATTGCACATCAAACCCAAGAAAATTCATTATGTGGAGAACATCAGTAATTGAGAGAAGTTGTGAGAACTGACAGAAAAATAATATATAGACTCAGAATTCCAAAGTCATGAATTCTCTTAGCTGGGACCAGGCCTCTAAGTTCTCGAGGGTTGGTGTTTTATTACAGTGCACGTTTTACTGAGAAGGATGTAATTTATTATCATTGAATCTGCATGGCAACATGAATTTGGATTTGAGTTTCTGAGAGAAGTTTACAATTAGTCCCCTCATATGTATTATATGTATTTATAGCTTTGAAAAAAAACACTTGATATTAAAATAACTTAAATACCTTCCCTTTTGTTTCCCTCTTTGGTTGATCTCTGAAATACCGTCTCTTCTCTTCCTTCTCCTTCTCAAGCAAAATTGAGCCACTTCTAGCGGGTGTGACTGGCCACCACAGCTGGATGGCCACCATCCCATGCCAAGAAGCCGTGAGAAATGAATGCAACCATTCTGGTAACCTCTCAGGTAACCTGGCCCTAAAAAAGAGGAAAAGAGAGGAGAAGGAAGAGCAGGAGTAGCCCTCTCCTCCCGACCACACAGCTCACTGCCATCACCCAGGACCTCCCGACTTATCCAGCCGCCCTTCCCCTCAGGCATGCCTTGCTGTTTCCTACCGTGTAGGAACTGTCAATGGGCTGTGAACTCTATGGTTTCCCTTTTTCTGTTAAAACACAGTAAAGACTTGATTATGTGTTTCAGTATTTCTCAGCCTGACCCTCAAGGAAAGCCCGTGACAATGATTTAGTTATCGGCTTGTGTTTACTGCGGTGCAGTGGGGTTGTGCATCTGACATTTTTTTTCGCGCTGTATGGAGGCTTTTAGCGAGTTGTTCCTCTTACCCGGCCAGCAGCTCAGCTTGGCCTCTCTTTGCAGATGGGTTACACATTCCCTTAACACTGGCGTGCCCCCCTAACCTTCCTTGGTGGCTTTCGATGACTTAAACACAGTAATTGGCACGGAGGTCTGAAGCTTTATTTTATGATATTAAATCATTCCTTTCTAGAAACAGGAGTCTGCAAAGTACACCATTCATTATGTGAGGGCCTGTGCTCACATGGACACTGGCTGACGACAGTGACAGCCTGAAGAAATGGGGCCATGTGTGTCACAGGACATGTCAGCTCCCACCTAGGCAGGAGCGGTCAGGACCAGGAGTCTACCTGGTGCATCTTGGGGGTTGAGACCCAGGATGTTATTCTATTGGCTTGGAGTACAAAACCTAACAGTTTCTTTACAAAGTATGAAATTTAAAAACGTGGTCTGAGATGAGTCTAAAGTCCATGGCATTATTCTAGAAAGGTCTGGGGATCTCGCCATATAATCTCATGAACACCCTCCCCCATGGGAGTCATGGTTTTCTTAAAACAAAGAGGATTAGCAGTCATAAGTTCTGAAGACCGAAGTAGGGCGGGAGGAAGGTTTGCAAAGAAGATTTCCTTTTTAAAGTACGTACAAAGCTGGTACTTCATTCAGCTCCCGCCGGAGAGGAATTCTTAGTTTCTGCACCATCTTGGATCCTTCAGTCCGTGGTGAGAAGGGGCTGACTGGACCATTTCAGGTCCTTATTATCATCAGCTGTCCCCTGAGAACAGATTCCAGAGTGCCATGGTCAGCTGCTGGATGTGGGCAGCGTAGAAAAACCTTTCAAGCAAGCTTCCATGACTGCTCAGTTGCTCAGCGGTCCACAGGCTTGCTAGTCCCCAGATAGAGTTTGGGGGAGTGCAGTCACTAGAAGTTTCTATGTGGTGATATTAGAATTCAGACTTGAACTGGTAACCCCTGTCCTCCTGGCCCATCTCCATGCTCCCCCGTGGAGCACCAAGGTTTCCTGAGATGGTGTGACGTGGTCCACCGATGAAGCCAGCTTGCAGACAGTGAAACTCTGGAGCCTCCCTCAATACCTCTCAAGTCTCCCCCTCACTTCCCTGGTCATGCTGGTCACATCAGGTGCTGGGGAGCACTGAGAACTGTCCTCAGGCAGAAGCAAGAATCCTCCCATGTAGTCAGACCTTTCTCGCAGAGACAAAATACTTTCAGATGTGTCTTCTGGGAGGAGAGATTTATCTAGGTTGTGGTTTCATAGGATTCAGCCCACCATCTCGTGGCCCTGGGTATGTAGGCAGAATGGAGCGTATGGAGGGGGAACTTTCTCATCTCATGGTGGACAGGAAGGAGGAGCAGGGAGAAAAAGAGGGAGGGAATATATCCCTAATAACCCACCCCGTGAGCTACTTCCTCCAATTAGGCCTCACTTCCTAAATTTTCCACCAGTTCCCACACATCACCACCAGCTGGAGACCAGGTATTTAAGACAAGAGCCTGTGTGTGACATTTCCTATTCAACATATAATAATATATGCCTGCTCTTGGATCCAGGGATACTTTTTTTTTTTTCCTTTTTAAGACAAGGAGTCCATTGAGATTGGGACACAAAAGGAAGAAAGTAAAGGGCATCAGAGGACAAATAACAAACAGCGTGCCATATATAGGACTCAGACACATGCAGAGGCTAAGGAAGCAACCAAAGGGGAGAAGCATTCTCTGAGTTACTCTGCCTTTAGGGTTGTCTCCCAGAGCACGCCTTAGCAGGAGAGACCAGGCAAAGGAGCAGGGAGAGGGACAAAACTTCTAGAAGGATTGAGAGAGATATGGGGCGTGTGACGGGTCTGGAGTGCACAGCCCCCGCATCTAACAATGACTGCGTTAGTATGTAGGTCACACTACTGTACTGTCCGTTATTGGACGTTGCCTTAGATAACTGTTTGCGGTGTATTAAATGCTTTTGCTGCCTCAGCACACTTTGTAACTGGTATTTTTCACACAGTTTGTACTGCTGAAAAGGCCCAGTGCCTCAGCAGAAATCAATTTATCTTTCCCTTCGCTGCTTGTGTATTGTGAGCTCCTGTAGTATGTTCTCATTTGATTAATTGATAGTCTTTGTGTTAGATATCATTTGTAACCGTGCTGTCCGACTCCGGAGCCTTAAAAACTTTCATAAGAACACGGCATTATTTATGCGAGACCTCCTCGTGACAAAGTACAATAGTGAGATGCAGAAAGAAAAAATAGGATCAAAAAGCTCTTGGCTTATAAGTTTATTAAGGGCAGAACAATGTTCCCATTCATGTCTCTAGCCATTTCTGCAAGGTTGCTTTGACAGGCTTTGCTAAAAAAAAGTTTTTCCTTCCTTCATTTCTTTTCTTTCTTTCTTTCTTTCTTTCTTTTTTTTTTTTTTTTGATCATCTTGTATGGTTCCCGGGGCTTCTGGTTCTGTGTCAGATGGGAAAAGTGAGAGGGAGAGGCAGGAAGGTGTGGGAAGCATGACACTCCCTAAGCCATGGAGACCAGACGGAGAGAGGTGAGACCTGTATCATTATAGGTCGCTCCTGGGGCCTCACTGGAGAGCCTGGTGCTTTTAAAATAACGTGTTTGTATGCGTTTCACACAGCGCAGGCTGTTCCCTGGCTATTATTAATATCTATTTTTAGAGTGAAGACCTCTGTAAATGAAGGTACCGAAGGCCCGAGTTACAAAAAAACAGAACAATACTGCAGCTTCCCCATTTCATTATAAAGTTTCTTTGACCCTGTGGTTTATTTTCAAACATTCAAGTTATTTGTTCTGGTGTATTCTTAAACAGGGGTTGTTTTTCTCCCTCTCAGAAAATGAGCGCAGATGGTGATGGGTTTTCAAGTGCTGACATCCCCGCTTGAGAAAGTGTTCCCACCTTCTTTGTGCTGAACAAGTCAGGCACACTAACACGATGATGCGATCATCGGCTTCATGCAGACATGCAGAATTGATTGACAGGGGAAAATTTAACATAAACCACACATTCTTTCAGTGCCTTCAATTTCTTAATGATGTTTATTTGTTGGATATTAGCAGCGGCAGGAATTTCATTTAAGGCAAAAAAGAAAAGTGTGGGGGGGGGGAGTGGGTAGGAAGGAGAAGACAGAGCAAAAAGGGTGCAAACTTGTTCCAGGCAAACAGGTTTAAGAGGGAATTTATTGCTCTGGCAGCATCTCCATCAAAGCAGTCTGTAACCGCTCCTCGGAGCCAGTTCCAGAGCCGAGGCTGTCAGCGGCTAACTAGCCATTCTCAGACCATTGCTTCTGTTTGCGTGACTAAATGCAGACAATTAAAGCCGAGCACTTTCATTCTCCGTGAACTCATTGTTATCCAGGGTTCAAGTACTCAGATAATGGGCCACAGGGAGACGGGTGGATCGCGATGGCAGAGGGCTATTCGGTGAAGCCCACTCCTCATTATCTGTGGCACACCCTGCGTGGTGACCCTGGGTGCCAGGTTGGTGTCCTTGTCAGAGCCTTTTTGTAGAGGTTGGCTAAGGGGATGTCAAGCCCCAGAGCCTTGGTCTGGGGCTCCTTCATAGGACAAGTTACAAAGGGCAGGGCGAACACCTGCTCTGCATCAAGAGAGGCCGGAAGGAGTTTCCCAAGCTGCTCTAGTCTCCACTGATGCTCTGGGCAGTGATGGGGGATACTAGCAGCTTGTCCATCCCAGATCTACCCACATGGCAACCTTCAACCTGAAAATCAGATGTAAGGACCCCGCACCTCTAAAAAGTTAGGGGTCCCTCTCCCCATCCCATCTGCATTCAAATAATAATATTGAGCTGCAGTGTCAGTATAGGAAGCCAAAGGTTTGTAATATTTAGTATGTTTTCTCAAAGTATGGTAATTTTTCAAATGTTTCCCATATTTGGGCATTCACGCGGCTCCTCTGCTCTGTGCTAAAGCTGAACGGGCTCTAGACGAACCTTATTTTATGTTTTCCCCTTAGGTCTTCCCTGGCTCTTTGGTCATTGTCATCATGTTTTCTGTTTTCTTTCAAGCAACTTTATTTATACCAAATCTGACTTTCTCTGCTCCCCTCTCCTTGTCCCTCCTACTCTCTGTGCTGGGTTCCAACATCCACTTAGCCCCTTCTGAGTGTAGCCTGAGGCTAGTCTGCAGTGCTAGCTGGATTCCCTGAGTGTCAGTGATCAGGACTGGTATCTGACCAGGGGAGAGGCATGCTCCATCACTGAGACGCAGTGTGCAGCCCTGAATACCCAGGGCAGTTTGAGTTTGCCAATGTGTAGGCAACAAAATGTGTAAAGGAGAGAGAGCTGCCACAGTGGCAGGTGACCATGCCCTTGAATCCTAGGAGAGGCTGTGGGTCACAGGGCAGATGGCCTGATCAAGCAGAAGTGAGAAGGGCATTCACTGTGGGACTCTGGGGACAAGAGTGGTTCTGAGGGTGTCAGGGAAGGCCCTCTTATTCTAACCCTGCCCTCTGATCCACACAGAGAATTTTTCCAGGTGCTATAGTTGGACTTTTGTTACCTCTACCTCACCCAAAAATTAGTTTCCCAGCTTTCTTGGGATGAAAGAAAAAGTAAACTTTTTTTGGTAGTTCAATTAAGTCAGCAAAGTTTTTAGAGCAGAGCTGATTTTTCTTTTTATATGAAATAATGATTAAAATAAAGATGAAAAAATAGGGGCTACAAAGTATCTTAGGTAATAAGGGTGCTTGCTGCCAAGTCTGATGATATGAGTTTGATCCCTGGAATTCACGTGATGGAAGGAAAGAACTGACTCCTGCAAGTTGTTCTCCAACATCCACATATACATCCTTCATCCTTCTCTCTCTCTCTCTCTCTCTCTCTCTCTCTCTCTCTCTCTCTCTCTCTCTCTCTCTCTCTCTCTCTCTCTCTCTCTCTCTCTCTCTCTCTCTCTCTCTCTTAAACACACACACACACACGCACATGCATGCACACACACACACACAAAATATAAAAACAGCTAGATATGTTGGGATGTACCTTTAATTTCAGGACTCCTGAGACCAAGGCAGGATAATCTCAAGATCAAGATTAGACTGGGCTACATATACTTGTTTCACAAGAAGAAAAGGTTAAAATAAAAGCTCTTGGCCTGTACTTTAGTGTAGAGCACCTTCTTAGAATCCACCACTGAGGGTTTGGAGAATATGACTCAGTGGTAGAACCCCTACCTAGATCTCTTAGAGAGAGGACCTCTCTCTACCATTGGCTGTGGCTCAGTGGTAGAGCCCCTGCCT
>NW_004949130.1:595763-602312 GCF_000317375.1 Microtus ochrogaster
AGGGCTGGAGAATAGTAGGATAGACTCAGCAGTAGGATTTTTTGTAACATATGCAAGACCCTTGAGTCAAGCCCCAGTATTGCCAAAGAAAAGAAGAGAATAGAGAAGAAAAGAAAGTCAGAAATTTAAGTGTATTTTTTGTTGTTGTTTTTGAAGAACTTCTCTTTTCACCTGACTGGGTCACTTGGTACCAAAAGCCTGGCTTAAAGGGCACATGCTTCCCCACTACGCCTGCTCAGAAACACTTCTTCCTTCAGGGAGAAAGTGGAGTACAATAGAGCTGTTGCATGACGTCTTGCAGTGGGCTGCATTCTCATAGGCTGGGATGTGAACTATATAGACAGCCAGGAGCCTGTACTGTATTAGCCCATGAAAGCTCATGGGGGACCTTCTCCCAGAGCCATGACAGTCTGTGCAGCTTGAGGTTCCAATGGAGCTGAGGCTGTTAGAGTTCAGAAAGCCAAGCGAGGCTTGATAGGCTTCTAGGTAGTTCTCTAGCCGAGTGCCTAGCATGCTGGGCTTCGTTGTTCCCTCTTCTCTGGCAGAGTTGGTCTGTTGCAGCCTCCTGCTGCTACCAACTAATCCCAATTGGATAAGACACCCCACGGGAGTCTCCTAGGTGCGCTTGGCTTCTGTGCAGAGCTTCCATCCTGTTCTGTTCCTTTATACCCTATTTTGGTTGAAACAGGTTGGACTCAGAGCACAGCCACATGCATCCCCATTTCCCAGGAGTCCCAGTGCAACTTGTCCATTCTGCACCATCCTTGGGTGGCCTATTCTTTGAGCAAAGCTCCCAGATCTGTGCCCATGTCTCCCAGATTATCACACTCATCCCGTCATTACCTACCACTATCCAGTTTGGACCTTTTAGGACTGACATGTGACATGAATGACCCTCTCATGACCTGTCACTCTGGTACTTCCCACCTAGGCACAGTCTGTGGCATTCCTGAGGAATAGACAGGGACAAAAATGGCCTTGCAAGGCTGTTGGCTGTAGTGTTGATCTTCCTTGAAGTAAATCAGCGTGGAATAAAATCTCCTTATGGGGCCCAGTACAGAGCCCAGAGGCTCCCAGTGTGGACAGGAACAGTCCTTACCCTGGCTTTCCACATTAGAGTAGGCTATAGTGCCAGTTGGCAATATAGAGCTGGCAACCAGGTCAGGTGTTCCATGGGGTCTATCCTAGACTCCTTTGGAGTCATCAATCCAACCCTTTGCTTCCAACAGCCCCCCTCTTTGAAAGCTTGCCTCACATTTCTAGGTACCCAGGTTGTCCTTGAACTTTCCATGTAGTCAAGGCTAGCCTTGAACTCATAATCCTCCTGCCTTAGCCTCCTGCCTGAGTGCTAGGGTTGTAGGTGGGAATCAGCATCTAGCCCCAGTGCTGTGACTTCACAGAGAGCTCCAACTTGCAGCTAACCTGGTAAAACTGCTTACACTGCTCATTTAAAGCCCGTAGTATTTTCTTGGGTTGAAAGTCGGGGGAATGTCCTGCTTACTTGCAGCACAGACACTAGAATGAAGGACTTGGAGGTCCTGGCTCTCTGTGGAAGGGCCAAGGTCTCCCACTGAAGATGCTCTGTGGTGTCCCTGTGGGATGGGAGGTCAAGAAGGGCTGTGTTAGCTGTGAACTGCATGACGTGGGGGTTACTGATGGTGAGGGGGTGCTGGTGCTCATGGGCTACCCCTAGTTGTAGTTCCAGGTACATTCAACCTGGCCAGCGTGGTTCTGCAGTAAGTCAGCTGTAGCTCCAAGGTGCCTCCTGCCAGAGTCATTCAGCACCTTAAGGTCCAGTTGTTAAAAGGTCTCTCGTTTATTTTGCTGTTGTCCACCCTTGATGCTCCTTTAGGAAGGAGCCATAGACATGGCCCAGAGAAATTTGTGGTTCCAGGGTCATATTTGTAGAACTGGGAAGCAGGGCTTGGCTGTTGGACACATGATGTAGCGCTGCCTTTTAATTTTGTCCCAAGTGGCTTTCTATTGGGAGTTTGGCTCTTCTGGCCTGGACAGAGGCCTGTGTATTGGTTGGCTGGGTCCAGGATGCTCCAGCTCTCACACACTCCAGGGCTGGAGTCTGGGTGTGGCTAGATGCTACACATAGCCTCTTCTATCCTGATGGACGTACTGTGCCTGAGAACGGACTAGGGACCTAGCTATGCTGTGATCACTCCTAAATCCCCCTGCCCCTTTTCCTGGGTGAGACCACTGTTTGCCAAGCCATTTGCTCCTCTCCCTAGACAGATGGCTCACAAGCTATGGTGGTGAGTGGGCTCTGGGTTTCCTACTGGCTCTTTAACCTCCACGACCCTGATGCTATGGTGCACAAGGGTGCTCTACTTCCTGTCCCGTGCTCACCTCTCTTGACCTGTTGGCACCGTTTCTGCATCCTCCTGTTCACTGCTTCCACCTTGAGCCAGCTGTTGGCTCCACCAGGGTTCCTTGCATCTTTTCTCCATCTGCAGCGCCTGGACTCTTGCTCAGCTCAGGAGGTTCTGTATGAATTAACATGAAGGGGAGACAGATGGGGCATGGAACTTCACTTGAGTGGGAGACGGTCCAGTGTGTCACACTCAGATTTCAAGGAAATGGGCCTTATGTCCTTGAACATGGTGAGAATCATGTGGAGGTTAGGGGAAGGGTGAAGTAGGTCAAGTGAAAAGGCTTCTTGAGGTACAGGCCGGCAGGTAGGTAGACATTTGTGAGCTGTGGGAAGAGAAGGAACCAATAGGGGCCATGAGGTAGGGTTCTGTGAAGTGTGGTCTGGATTGGGAAGATCAACAGGGGCTTCATGGATGATCTTGAATTCTAGGGAGAGGGTTCAGTCTTTGTTTTTGTGACAGGGGACTGCCTGCTGTTCTGTATTTTAATATAAATGATCTTGCTTAATTAAATTAAAATTTCTCTGTGTTCACCACTCAGATTCAACAGATGTGTGCATTGGGAAGTAGCGAAGGCCCCTTCCACTCTACTTCTGAGTCTTCTCCCCCACGTCAGGGAAAACCTCTCTGGCGAGTGCTGCATTATGTACTGTCAGACGATTATCACGGGTTTCCATCGTTTGTGTGGTGAGGATGCTCGTGCTGTAGTCCACATGTAGGACTGGGTCAGACTCTACATTTTATTTGGAGATTTCCTTTTCTCAAGGTGTCCGGTCCAAAGACAGAGCACACACTCTAACTTTTGCATGATTCTCCATAGTAAGGCATGCTCACCTTCATGGAACAGTGTGTTGTTGGATGCCCAGTGTGTCAGCTTTTAATTTATCAATTTCCAATGCCACAGCACAGATTGCTGCAGACATGTGAGGGTGGTGACACATAACTGCCATCCTAGTGCTTGGGAACTTGAGGCAGAAAGATAATGAATTTAAGGCTAGCTTGGGCTTGTGAGACGGCCTCAAATTATCAAGAGATAGGGACATTGCTAAGTGGCAGAGCACTTGCCTGGCATGGCCAGATTCCTGGGTTCCATCCTTAAACCCTCAAAATTGGATGTATGCCTGTTGCCAACAACTTTGAATATTTCTAGGTGTAGTGTTGATGGGCTACTCAGGGTATGTTCTTAATTATTTGATAGGCATGATAAGTTGCCCTTCAGAACAGTGTTGTGTGCATTCATTGCATACACAGCTGTCCATTTCTGTGTGTGCTATTCATTTCTGCTTTAATACTATATTTTAAATTTTTATCTTGTATATATGTGTGCACGCACTTGAGTGTGAATGTGTTCAGGTGTGTGTGGAGGCCAGAAGAGGGTGTTAGATCTCTGAAGCTGGAGATAGAGGTATCTGTGAGCTGTCTGTGTGCTGGGAACCAAACTTGGGCCAGCTGCAAAAGTAGCATACTCTTAACCACTGAGCTGTTTCTTCAGTTCCAACATGCTGTCCTAAGCGGGTCACTAGAACCATCTGCCTTGGATACCCAAGTAAGTATTTTAAACACATGTAAGAAAGGGTTAATATTCAACATACTTTGAATAAAAGAGCTTTTAAAGATCAATGAGAAAAATCTTAACAGTCCAACTTAGGGAAAACAGTGAAGTGGGTGAAGAGATGGAGTTGTGTGATTGATGATAGAAATATAAATCAAAGATGTCCATCATATTGGCCAGCTTCTCAAAGAACTATGACATTCAGTGATGGTGAGATTTTTGAAAAATTAATAGCATGTTGGGACATCAGGACTATTGAGTCAAGGTGATATGAAAAGTTGAAGCCTAAAAACCATCTTTTATCAGAGCACATGCCTTTTTTTAAACATTCCTTCCAGCAGAGGTGGTGTGGTGGTTTGAAAGGAAAGGGCCCCCAGAGGGAGTGACACTATTAGGAGGTGTGGCCCTGTTGGAGTAGGTATGGCCTAGGTTAGAGTAAGTGTGTCACTGTAAGGGTGGGCTTTGAGGTCCCATTTGCCCAAGCTTCACCAAGTGTGACACTCAGTTTGCTTCCTGTGGCCTGCATATCACTATGTAAAACTCTCAGCTCCTTCTCCAGCACCATGTCTATGCATGCTGCCATGCTCTCCGCCATGATGACAAGGGACTGAACCTATGAATTGTAGGCCATCCAATTAAATGTTTTCCTTTAGATGAGTTGTTGTGGTCATGGTGTCTCTTCACAGCAATAGAAACCCTAACTAAGACTGGTGGAATAAATGTGTTGAAGACTCCTGGGAAAACTCTAGAATGGTTGTTGCTACTTGGCCTTGGGGATAGTACACAGAGACTAAGTCACTTGCCTTTCCCAGAGTGTTCTCTGGCTTTATCTTATTCGTTATTATCCCCCTGCTTCATCTTCAAGACTCAGGCCTCTGTGTTTGAGCCCAGCACTTGCTTGGGCTGCTGGCTATGATTCTGGGCAAACCATAGATTCTACCTGCTGGAGGAGTACTGAGTACTCCGTCAGGGGCCCCTGGCCCTTGCCATTGGAGGGTATACTTAACTTAGCTGGAGTGTTCAGTCAAGAGCAGAAAGCCCTATAGGGAGGGGTTTTTCAGGTCTCAGAGGCTCCCACAGGCTCTGTTCCCCCATCTTCTCCACTTAGGCAGCGATTTCCTGTTGCTTCTTACAGCCACCTATAGGAAACACTTGAATGCAGATCATATCTTGATGGTATTTACTAATATAAATATTTGCTTTGTAGAAGTAATGTTACAGAAAATGCTTAAGCTGCAGGCTAAGCAAATGGAAGCTGGTGGTAAGAAATGTGTCATGTGAAGGGGAACTGGTACCCGAATGCCTCCATAGTGAGACCCAAGGGCCGGGCAGCACGGCCCTGACAGGCAAAGCACCTATTCTTTCTAATGACATTAGTGTGGGCACTTTTGCAGTGATCTTCCAGGGCTCTTTTGAACTTACTAGAGGCTTTTACCATCCAAAAGTTCAACTACCTAGTGCCCAGGAATGTGCTATGGGCCCCTCAAGGAGCCTATGATACCTAGGGGGGCCAGTGGCAGTAGATCAGATGCCAGTTAGGAACAAGAAGCAAATGAAGAAACCAGGGGTAGATCTGCAAAGAGTCAGAGACACGATGCAGAGGTTCCATGAGGGGCTGTGCAGCCAGGAAGGGGCGGGTGCCGGGACAGTGGGGGAGAAGGAGAATATTGAAACATGAACTTGTTTCAAGCAAGATTTCCTTCTTCCTTCCTTCCTTCCTTCCTTCCTTCCTTCCTTCCTTCCTTCCTTCCTTCCTTCCTTCCTTCCCTTTCCTACTTACTTAGAAACATAGTCTAACAATATAGCTCAGGCTAGCCTTCGACTCAGGAGTCTCTTGCCTCAGTCTTTCAAGTATTGGCATTACCGGCATGTGCCACCACGCTTGGCTTCAGGCTTCAGATAACTTTAAATATTGCAGCGTTCAATTAAAAGCAAAGGCCATGAGAAGTCTTGGATCTTATGCACAAGCAGGGAGTGGTGACATTGGAAAGGCATTCTCTTTTGACTTGACTTTGTTTGTAGGATGCACTATGGGATATTGGGGATGATGGAAGAACACATTTGTGCACACCCATGCATTTGCTTGTGTGTGCATGAGTACACACAGGTATGCTTACTCTTTTCCTAGGGCGGTAGTCTTTAGGGTGCGCTCTAGAAATGAGCCAGCAGCCCTGGGTCTCGTCTCTTATACCTCTTTGAAGTCAGCTGTCTTCACCCAAGGCAAAACCATTTTCAGATGCACCAACTCTATAGCGTGTGCCTTTGAGGCGTCTCCCCCCACCCTCCCCCTTGTGATTTGATATTGCTAGAGTGTTTGTAACCCACATGGCATGGCTTTTAACAAATAAACAAATGCATGCTAACTGCCAACTTCTTAGGCTGGACAGACTGGAATTGGCTTTAGCAAGTGAATAGATGGCATGTTGAAGACTGTGTTGGCTAATCCCTGTGCTGTCTGAGAACGCTTCTCCAGACCGGAGATGAATGAATGCGCTAGAGGCGGTTAAAATAGAAGTCTGGGCATGACCACAGCACATGCTGGAGAGTTACAGCATCCACGTGCTCCTGGCAGGTGAGTATTTATAGGAGAGGCCATGCAGAAGGGGACGCCTAGAA
>NW_004949130.1:602412-636421 GCF_000317375.1 Microtus ochrogaster
TCTGTCTCTGTCTCTCCCCCCATATCTCCCCCACTCTCTCTCATTCAGATGGTTGGGGCAGGAACATGCTCAGATGATAATATCCTGCCTTTATTTATTATTTGTTTCCAATGTGACTATTTTTTAATTTTTTTTAAACAAATAATTTAGTCGTAAAGCCTCAGACTGATTTTATTTATTTATTTTTTTATGGTGAAATAGTTCTCGCGAGCTAATTTATTTTTCAACTTTAAAACATCAGCATTTTATAGATCGGAATTTCACAATGTGAGGATGATTGCTACGTACAATTTGCAAAATTGTGATTAGCCAGCCCTTGCTTTGAGTTAGTTCTCCCTAATTCACAAAGCCTTCCAAGAATAGTCTGCACAAAATTCAGTTTGCAAATTGCAGGGCAGATTTTTAGAGGGCAGTTTAGAGAATGAAGTCCTAAGGGTTTTATCTATATTTGTATCTCTTGTTAAACTAAACTCTTATGTAAATGTTACAATCTGTAAATAACTAGCAGGCCTGCCTTCTTCCAGGCGAGATTGTGTCTCCATTTTTTGAGATTTAGCAAAATTATTAAATGGCAGAATTGACGAAGATACAAATATATTTGGAAGGAGCTAATAGCATTAATCAATATCACCCATCTGATGGGGTTGTGCTAATGTTGGGGGGTTTAAAAAGTACGGGGACCTTTCGGGTGGCAGTTGAATTTCTTACAAATTAATAAAACTTAAAAAAAAAACAAACATTGCCCTTAGTGCTGTTTTAGGGGGAAACAGAAATGGAGATCACTCTGTAGGCTTTCACTTTTGATAGCCTGGAATGTTTCGGTAAACCTTTCCTGGCAGTACACAGCCTGGATTCATCTGCTACGACACAGGGAAGAAATTACCAGATTCCATCAATATTACTGGCAATCCTCATTTTCAGACATTTTGTCTCTTTTCTTCTTCTTTTTTTTTTATTTTAACCATTTTACTAACCTTGATGAAATGTAGTTGGTATTCAAAGATGACTTGGAAAAGCCATTGAATGATAAACTAAACAAAACAAAAACCCCGGAACAAGCAAACAAATAAAAAGCCAACCACATTGATCAAACAGCAGAAGCCATTTCCCAGCAACTCTCCATGTTTGGATGGCCACCACCGCTACTTTTCCTAAATTCTAGGTAACTTACAAAAATTTTAATCATCTTTAATCTTTGAATTAAACAGAATTAGTTTTAAAGTAGACGTATAGAGAGAGGGCTCATTCTAATCAATTTTAATCAGATCCTGGCTTCTTTTCATGAAGGAAAAGGCTGTGTTCCTATGTATTGGACCTGTGGGCATTTATTTTGATCAGTTAGACTTCATCAAGTGGCTAGTGCATTGCATTCTGGGAGTACAGCAAGGCACAGGAAGAAATCTTGTGTGTCTGGGGGCTTCATTCTCAGGGCCCTTGAGTGGGCATGCTAGCTGGCTCTCCTCCAAGGTTAGGTATGGCATGAGGAAATCTCTTTTCCATCTCCTGTAGCCCCATTTATCACACGGGATGCCTGCCACCCGCCTCTGCCTCCCAAATGCAGATATAAAATCTTGTGCCACCGCACCTGGCTTATTCCATTTTATTTGGGTTGTTTAAGGTAAGGTCTCAGTCTATAGTTAAACTAGTCTGGAACTTTCTCTGTAGTCTCAAACTCATGATCTGCCTTGGCTCAGCCTCCCAAGTGCTGGGCTGAAAGGCACCTTGCCAAGATCTTCTCACACTGCTTTTCTGCACTTCTTGTTGTCTCCAGGAGTTTTTAGACTTTTTCTGGGCAGAATGGATGTGTGGATCATTCCTGTACCTGAAGACTGACCAAGTTTAAGGAAGTGAGCTGAATTTGTATAAAAAGGGCCTTTATCCTGAATCACTTCATTTGATAAACATACTCTAATCAATATTTCAGGGAGCACACTAAGTTTTTTGAGCTTCTTTTGTCATACCCCAAGAAGCCACCCCTCATTCTCAGATGTGGCCTTCTGAATGCCTACGGAAAAGGCTACAAGGCTTCTTGAGGACCCGAGGTCTGAAATTTACCTTCCAGCCACCATTCTGGTTTGGCTTCGGTTAGACCTGTGTTAGTCACCTTTACTGCTATGACAAAGTGCCCAAGAAATAGCAACATAAAGGAGAAAAAATTTATTTTGGCTCACGGTTTCAGAGATTTTAGTTCATGATCAGCTAATTTCATTGCATTTTTGTTAAAAAGTTAGGTAGAATCTATATATCCCTATCTATCTATCTATCTATCTATCTATCTATCTATCTATCTATCTATCTATCTATCTATCGTCTACCTATCTATCTATAGAGAACAAGTCATGCATATGCCCCCAACAAGCTAGGCTCCACCTCCTAATAACTTATTCAGCCATGAGCTCATCAGTCATCAATAGGTCAATCCATATAGCACCCTCCTGAAGCAAAGTTCTGTCAATAACCTTCTACCAAATGGGGACCAAGCCTCTTAATTCATTAGCTTTTTGCAGGAACACTCAACTCTAGACCACAGCAGTACCTTACACAGTGTAGGAAGTCAGAACATCCAATGGGAAAGTGAGTGTGGTTCAAAGCCTTTGATGTTCTGGTACCTGGTGGGGAGTACAAACCGTCCAGAGACATACTAGATCTGAGATGCCCTTCTGCTTTAATGGCTAGAAGAGCCACAGTCCTAGCGGCTCCGTTTTTTTTTTTTTTCTGAGCCCAGGACAGGGACCCTAGAATTCCTGACAAACCAGGATATCCTCCAGGGACAGGGTGGTCTTTAAAAAGGCTTATGATCTCATCATCTGAACTGAGTTTTCCTGGAAAACTCCAGACATCTAGTGCTTGATAATTGTGAGTTCCTGTGTGAGTGAGGAATTCCCCCTGGAAGTTCAGCCCTGACATGGTCAAGTGCCTCCACTCCCTGCCCCATCCCATTTCTTTCCTCTACTCTCTGCATGGTCCCTTCCTCAGGCACTTAACTCCTGTACGGCAATACCACCTCCCCCTTCACCTCCAGTTTGCATCCTGGATCTTTCTTGAGTTGCTAATTCACCCACAATCAATAATTCTATTCTTTTAAAGAAATTACGGATTTCTAAGTATGCAGGGAAAGAGGAAAGCGCAGAGCGTGTCGTTTTTGGTTTGATGTGTTCTGGATTTAGAAGTGCTGAATAATTCATTTCTGCCTAAAAAAAATAAACATATGATCTGTATCAGATCTTGACTGGGGGCATCATTATGAATCAGATCCAGGGTTCTTAGCTTGAGCAAGATAAGGACATCATTGTCCCTCCCTCTAGCCATCCATCCAGACTTTCGGTCCACATTTGCCCTTCTACTCACCTATTTCTTCTTCAGCCCTCACCTCTCTATCCACCACATAGCCATCCATCTACTAACTTACTCAGCACACATAGGTCTACCTACCCACTCATTCCTCGTCATTCCTCCACCTATCATCCATCCATCCATCCATCCATCCATCCATCCATCCATCCATCCACCCATTTACTCATCTATAACACACATATCCATCTCCACATCCATTCACCCATTCATCTGCACACTCACCCATCATCCACCAACCCATGAACCTACCACTATCCTTTTCCATCCACATACTCATCAGCTGCCCGCTAATTTACTCGTATACCTATTACTTCCTCATCTACCCATTCGCTTAATTAACCATCCATCCATCCATCCATCCATCCTTCATCTGTTCATCCAACATCCATCTACCCTCCCTCCCATCCATCCCACCTACCCATCCATTAATCTATCCATTTCCCCACCTATTTAACTACTTATCAATCTATCACCCATCCACCCATCCATCCATCCATCCATCCATCCATCCATCCATCCATCCATCCATCCATCTATCCGTCCACCCATCCTTATATACATACATACATCTGTTCATTGTATTTTAGGTGGTACAAGTGTCTAAACACCACAACTTTCTTTGTATTCTAATGGAAGGCTCATATAAAGAGATTACCATTAATGATATTAGGTGGTCATTTCCTGTTCATTGTCCCCAATGAAGTCAGAGCCTTTTCTCCATAAAATTTTTGTCTTTTCTTCTTCTTGCTGAAGACTGATCAGGGTGTTATGACCAAGAGTGGTCATATAAAGTACAGTAGGACCTTTGGTTGTAAACAGAGAAAGGGGAAGAAGGCTAGGAGGGAAACATAGGGATTTCACTCATAACTTGTAGAGTGAGTTAACTCTTCTCCTTTTCTTTGAAAGTTTCACATTGGGTGGGTGGGTAGACAGATGGATGAATGGGTGGGCAGGTCATAAGATATATGGATGGATAGATGGATAGATAGATGAATGATGGATAGATGGATGGATGGGTAATGGGTGGGTGGACAGATAGATGAATTATAGGCATCTGATGGGTAGTTATTGAGTAGGTCGATAGATAGATGATGTGTAGATGGGTACATCCATAGGTGGGTCCATGAGCTGGATGGACAGTGGGTGACTACAGTTTCATGTACACAATGAATCCTAATCATAGTCACACCCACTCTTCCTGTACCTCCGTGCACCTCCACTGCCATCTAGACCTTCATCTTTAAGTCATCCTTTTCAACTTTTAAGGTTTGCACGTGTTGCCTTCATGTATGTGTGTGCACCACATGCATGTATGCATGTCTGGTACCCTTAGAGGCCAGAAAAGAGTGCCAGATTCCTTGGAGCTGGAGTTATAGATGATTGTGAACCACCCTGTGCTTGGGAACTGAACCTAGGTCCTCTACAACAGTAGCAAGTGCCCTTAACCACTGAGCCATCTCTCTAGTTCCCCTCTCTTTAAACAAAGATAACTCAATGAGTCCAATAAGTGCTGCCCATATTCCCGCAGCTGGGGAGTTAGTTACTGAGGTACAGTCAATCCTACAGTGATCACACCTAAAAGAAAAGTGACTGCCCTTGCCACATCATCTATCAACTGCCAGTATCCACTCAGCTAGTTCTGGGGGCGCGGGAGTCCTGCCCACCTCCACGCTGGAATTACTAACCTCACTGGCTTGACTTTGTGCAGGTAACCACAGCTGCTGTGAGTTCTTGAATGAGCAAGAGCTCTCGTCCTAGCTTCCTCTGCATCAGCGCTGGGCATTGGCACAGTCATTGGAAGTGGTTTGTGCCTTCCTCACTCACAGAAATAACAACACACATAGTGAGTCACGGCGCACACTGCTCCCTCTTCACGTTCCGTCCTGACCATCTGAGGGTGTAAAGGGGAGAGGCTAACTCTAGCTACGCGGTATGGGTATGGCTCTCATCTGTACTGCTGTAGTGTGAAGCGGTTTGAGTGTGCCCTCTAAGCTTCCTGGATAAAAAAAAATGTGATCTCTCTTGTGAGATCTCAAGAGGGTAGAAGGTCATCCAGGTAGGGTCTTGGGAAGTGATTAGGATGGAAAAAGTCATCAGGAGTCTCGTGGAAGGAAAAAGGAAAACAGCTAGACACATAAACCCACCTGTGCATATTGTGTGTGCCTCTTCATGTGATGCTCTGTGCTGTCTCAGGACAGTTCCTAATCATGTGCCTGCAGAACCTTTCTCCTTCATAAAGCAGCCTGCCTCGTTCATTTAGTTATACTAAAGACATAGGAGCTAATACACCTGCCCTTGTGTGTTCCTTATCAGAGGGCTAGAGGCAGGCAGTCTTCATAGCCATTGCTTCCAAGGTAGTGGGTTTTCTTAAGAGTCAGTTTCTTCATCTCTGACATAGGAAATGGATGGTAATTGCTGTGTTATTGGGACTGGGGGCTATGGTGGGGCTCTAGCAAGAGTTAGGCGGGAAGAGCTATTGAGCCTGTGGGTTGTGCAGAGGGCTGTCTAGGGTATGGTGACTGTGGTCCTCAGGCTGCAGAGAGCCCCTGAGGCTCTGATCCCAAGCCTCCTACTGTGGGCCACTCCAGTGATCTGTTGGGAGTGAGCCACAGATTCTTGAAAGTACCAGGTCTAACGTTGCATTTTGGGTTCAATTTTGTGTTCTGTGGCCTGATGGAAGTGTAGCCCTGGCACCAGATACTGGCAAGAGATTAGTCCAGATGTTATTTGTGAACAAACTCCAGATGTGGGCAGTGTGGGGTGAGCTGAGGCTTGATCATGGGTGTCCATCTGTACTACCCAGCAGACATGTGGCTGTTGTCTGTCACCCCTCTGGGTGTGTCGGGTCTCTATAGAGTGAGGGGCTGCCCTTTCTCCTGTGCCATTCTACATTGCTTCAGGGGAGCCCAGTCCCACACCCCCTGACTACATCCAGAATACCTCGTCTTCTGCTCCGCTAAATCACAAACAGAGCTTGAACTCGGGGTCACGCATGAAGTCATGAGTGTGGGTTTATTTTTTACATGTGGAGTGTTCTTTATTTACAGTTGAAATCCCCCGAAGATTAAACTTTAAAAAGATTTAATAGTGCCGGGGTCAGATGCTAACCCCTTGCCATGCTCCAGGCAAACAGGCAGAACTCAGAGGAGCAGGTTCTTTGAAGAGGTTCTAACCAGGAGACCCTGCCTGCTGCGAGGAACCTGGAGAGGAGGGTGGGGGGCCCTGGTGGAGTGGCGGGGGGTCACCCATGGTGTCCAGGACAGGGTAGAAAAGGGCGGTACCTTGTGTCAAGCATAGAAGCCCGAGCTGGGGACAGTCCCCTTTCTCTTGTGGTGGCAGGTCTCCGTTTGAACAGCCACACATATGCCTCTGGTGGATTCTCCAGGATCCTCTTAAAGTCAGTTACTGATGGTTCATGAGGACAGGGTCATGGGAAGAAGACATAGCCATGAGCCTCCATCTTGGCATACCAAGATAAACTGTACTGTACAAATGAGCTTCTAAAGACACTTCTTTAAAACATTAATTAATTTTTTAAATGTGCAGTTTGAACCTGTGTGCTGAAAGCCAATTTTTTTTTCAAAATATGGTACACCAAGATGAACTGCACATACAAATGGCCTTTTAAAGACACTTTTTAAAGATTAATTTTTTTTAATGTGCAATTTGGGCCTGTTTGCTGAAAACCATTGTTTTGTTTTTGTTTTTGTTTTTGTTTTTTTGTTTTTTAGAAGGTAGGTACTATTGTTGAAATGGATTAAAAATGAATGAATGTCTCCTTGGACTCTAGACATAAGACTCTTGTCCAAAGCCTCGGAATTCACACCACATTGCCAAAGACGGAGGCCTGTAGTCCCATTCACCTCTGACCCCTGCCCCAGCCGATGGAATCTGTCTCATGCCTACTTCCTTTGGGAATCTGGGCTCTTCTCTGCAAGCAGTTATTGTATGACTGAAGTAGAGTGTTTTTCAAGCCTGCATTTGATTTTTGCTTATAATTATCTCCACATAAGACTTCAATTTTAGATTTTGAATTGGAGACACATGAACCCAGCTATGCATGTTAAAAGATCAGTGACAAAAATCACATGACACTTGCATGCTGTAATTGTTGCCCTGGTCCCCCTCAGCAGGCTTTGTTTGGAACGTCTAGAAAAGCCCTCAGGGAACAGCCACACACCCTTCCTGGAGGGGCTGCTTGTGAACTCTGTTTGCATCTAAATTCTGTTAAGTGAGGACCGTGTTTTGGTGGGTTTTGGTCACCCTCAGATCACAGCCACACTTCATAGATATGGCACCCAGCTCTGCAACTTCTATGGCTTGAACTGTGGGGATTTTTATTCTGTGGGCAATGCATTTGCCTTCTGATAATGGAATTAGCAATCCTAATGACTCTTAAGGTTGGAGGGCAGGTTTTTATTACCAGCTAACTTTCCCTATCATAAAGGGCACATTTCCAACAACTTGGACACCAGTCCGAACAAGCTGAACTGGTCCCCTGCTCCTTGAATTGTGATTATCATGGACCTGTCAGATTGTCTGTGTGTGTGTGTGTGTGTGTGGAAGGGGGTAGTAGTGGTGGTGGCCATAGTGGTGGTGGTGGTAGTTGTGGTCATGGTGGTAGTGGTGGCTGTGGTGGTGGAGGTAATGGTGGCCATGGTAGTGGTGGTGGTAGTGGTGATGGTGGAGAAGGAGGAGGAAGAGGAATGGATAAACCCTAGGATTTTAAGCTTATTAGGCACACTACCACCATACCACACCCCCAACTTGCCTAGGCAAATGCTCTATCACTGGGCCACACCCCCTACTGGGCCATACCACCAGCCTGGGAGCCCTAGGTAGAAGTCTTCTGTGTGTACCTGTTTCCTCTCTGATAGGAAGGATTCTACTTTTGGGGTACAGTTGAAGTAATGTACGCGAAACACCTTGCACGGAGCCCAGTACAGAGTGAAAGACTTTTGTGCATACTGAGCATGGCGATTGCTGCTCAAATACTAGCTTAGCATTGGGCAATGGGGCGCTTTCAGTGCTCAGGTCTGCACAACTCCTCTGTGGGTGTGGAGAGGAATTGCTGGGCTGCAGTGACCATAGAGCTTGGAGAGTCAGCAGGGAAAGCCTCCCCAGGCTGAATGAGGAGCAGTCTGAGCCTTTGGGAGAGCTACCAGCTGGATATGGCTGCCTGAGGACCCCTCACTATGTGGGTTCCTGTTCTCCTCATAGGAAAACCTCTGCACACCAGGCAAGGCAGTGGATTCTCCACGTGGTCCTCTCTGCCGGCTCTGTGTTGCCCTTGATCTGCACTGAATGGAAGTTCTCAACGTTGGCCAGAGGGAAGAGCTGGCTCTTAATAGTCTCTTATTCAATAGGTGGTGGTGTCTTATTCCATTGTCCACACAGCCTTAACGCAGGTTCCATGGGAGATCATTTTGGAATGCAAGTAGTTATCTGCTCCATACGTGTGCTTCTGAAATAAAGGTCTGTTGGGTGAGCCCACCCTATCAGAGGGACAGAACGGTGGGCTGCAAACATGAGAGGCCAGCATCCCTTTCTCTAGGAGAAAAAAAAATCCATTGCATATTCATAGCTGTAAAGAGAGATTCCTTTTGGATATCCCCACCTTCCCATCGCTCATGGGACCAGCATCATCAGGCAATGGGTGCACTTTTCATAAAGGTCACTGCTAGTGGTGACCTTTATAAATTAGGGACCATCAAAAGGTACTTCCAAATGCTAGCTTCTTTAATGTCACTCTTCCTGATCCCCCACATACCTCTCCACTCCCTCTTTTCTCTCTGGTGACAGCAGAATTCGTGAGCATTTTTGACAGTGAGAAGAGAGAGGACCGCTGAAGGGTGCGCGAATATGGGAGAGAGTAGTAAAATAAGTCTTGCTGGACAGTTTGCTCTCCCAAGGTCAAGAAAACCAGGGGCTTTAGATGACCCTTTTAGTGGTCCCAAGAGCTGGCTCAGGGCCTCTCTCTAACCTCCCCAAAGGTAAATACCTGTCCCAAGCTATGTCTGGGAACACAGGCCACACATCTGCAGACAGCAGAACAGAGCCTCATTGAGAATGACTCGGCAGGTCCGGGACAATCAGCTTATGGGAAATATTTTTGCTGGGCAGGAATGTGGTCCCGCTTGCTGAAAGTATGTCCTTTGTGTGGGGGACACACATAATCTGAGCCAACTCTGCTCTCTGAGTAGGAAATAGGCTTATCTGGAATTTTGGATGTGGAACTAGGGGATGGGTGGTGGGACGGGATCTATTTCAAACCCACTAGACCAACTGTCTGCTTATAGCCCTGAATATACGGAGAAACCGTAATAGAGTTCTGTTTTTGTGAAGTGGATGGGGCCGGCTGACACAGTAAAAGACCCTTCTGAGTGGCAATTAAAGTCTCTGAAGGAACCACTAATTTATAGCCCTTGCAAGTACTTGCTGGGGTTACCTTGTATTTGTTTGGTTTGGAGGAAGGGTCTCACCATGCAGCCAAGGCAGGCCTGGAATCCTAAGACTTCCTGCCTCATTCCTGCCCTGTCCCCTAGTGCTAAGATGCAGGTGTGCACCCCCCATGCCTGGGTGAAGCCATTATTGGAACCACACAGACTGCAGCTGGGGGGGGGGGTCTCTCTGCCTGTGCAGGTACACTGCTCTGAACTGCCATTCTCTGGATTATGTTATTTCCATGCAGTAGCTAATTTATTTTTTGAGACAGGGTTTTGCTGTAGTTTTGGAGTGTGTTCTGGAACTAGCTCTTGTAGACCAGGCTGGACTACAAGAAATCCACCTGTCTCTGCCTCCCGAGTGCTGGGATTAAAGGAGTGCAAGTGCACTACCACTGCCTGGCTAACAGATATTTTTTTAATGGAGATTTTTTTTTTTTTTTACTGTGGCAGAATATTTTGCTCCACAGGCATGACCTGACTTATCGGGACTGCATGTGACAACGATGCTTTCTCTATCTCCATTTCTGAGGGGAAAAAAAAAAATCAAAATCGATTTGGCTATTATGGAGCTGAACTATCCAAGTTGCAGAAATATTGATTACAAAATTGTGCAAAAGTATATGTTTTGGGTGATATTTTATTAACTTGTGACCTAAATGAGATAATGCACTAAAAAATTAAAAATGAAATACCACTATGGCAGGTATACAGTAGGCCCTCAATAAACAAATCCCCTGCTTCTGTTACTGCAGTGGCTCCCATCACCACCAGTACCACATCTCGAGTTTTCTGAGTTGGCTAAATATTGAGTAATGTGTCTTATACTTTATTTTCAGAATGCCAGGGGTTTCTGGGTGCCCACATGTTAAATATTAATTGTACCAAGTCTGATCCTGTCCAGGTTTGTGGCCCAGGGAATTATATTAAAATAAATTTGACAGTGTAAGCAACTTGAATGAAAAAAAAAATTGTATGAGTAGGGCAGAAATCCCCTCTCTAGTGGTTGGTTCTGTGAACAAGGGTGGTAGTGAGCTCGGGTTTGTATCTGCCTTCCCTGAGAGAGTAGCTGCTGAGTGTGGATCCGAGAGAGGCAGAACGATAGATGACTTTGAAGTGGAAAATCAAGGGGCCTCATTTGAAACCTTTCTCTGCCTCCAAAGGGTCTCCTTTCCTGTTTCCAGGGTTCCCCACCATCTGAGCTCATGTCTGGGAAACAGGGCTGGAGACCTGGCTTCCTCGACCTGCTCTTAGAACATAGCCATTGCAGGTTTGTGCCTCAGCATCAGAAAGGCGTAGATAACACAGCGCTGGGTGGCTCCCACTGCTGACATAGAGCCTGGCTTTCTACTCCCAAGGGCTCCCTGCTGGGGAGGGTGTGGCTTGCAGGCCCACAAAGCCCTTGCTGGAGCCAGGAGAGGCAGAGGCTCTGGATTTTCACCACACAAACCTGCTTTTTCTGCAACTGCTTTCGGGATTTGCATCTCAAGAGTTTTCTGGCAATGTGTTGGGGAAACCACAGATTCAAGGTCACTGACACCAAGAAATCAAAGTAATATCTATCTTTGTGACAAAATACTGGGTTTTGTTACTGTTGATACCCGACTCCCTGAATTGAAGCAAGGTCTAACTCTTTAGTTAGGCAGGCCTGAAACTCACTATGTAGTCCAAGTTGGCCTCAAGCTCATGGCAATTCTCCTGCCTCAAATTCTCAGATGCTGGGATAGTGGGCAGGAGCTGTCATGTCTGGCTTAGCAATTCTTAAGCAGTAGTTTCTGGCTTTCTTATGTCCCATTACAACACTTCCCATTTCCAATGAGACTGTATTGCAGGATGGATTAATGATAACCTTGGTATTGCTGTTTCCAGAGGGACACTTTCACTTGGAGCTTCTGGCCAAGAGCATCACAGCTCTGCATCCAGCATGATCGACTGCACCTCCTAATCTTCTCACTCCCATTAAAGTTTCTGTTTGGAAGAAACTTACCTGACTTCAGTCACCCAGTCCGTAGTCTCACTATGGCTTGGCAGTGACCAAAGCCTGCAATGGCTTCCAACATTGGGCCATCACCACCCTCTGTTCCTTTAATTACTTTCTGTGGTCGTTCCTCTGTCAGATCTTCCATGTCCTCACCATAAGACCCGTCTGGTGCCTTCCTCTCCCCATCGCTGTGTCCTTCGGCTTCATGACTCTCACAGTCATCCTCAGCTCCCTGGCATCTCTTTCCTGTGCCCTTGCAGTCCAGGGGGACTCAGCCTTCCACCTATCCTGTGGCAGCTCCTCATACTTTGCTTTGCAGGAGCAAAGCACCCAGTTTAACTGGTGAATCTCACTGAGCTGAGAATCTTCAACCACAGTGGGTACCACGTATGGGCACTCATATGCCATGGGTCAGCCAGGGTCCTCTCGTGCTTGTTCTCATCAATGGCAGTGCGGCATCTTCTCCTTCCTCTACCTGCTGTGGGTGGTCTTGTCTCCATGAGAAAAGAGAAGCACCCCAGAATGCTCCTTATCCTTCCTTTGCATCAGTCCCCAACTCCTTTGACTCTGTCTACTCTTCCCTGCTCTGTGGAACAGGAGGCCACAGCCCTTCTTGCCTTAGAGATAGGAACCTCTGCAATGTGAAGGTGACTAACTTTGTATGGAAATGTGAGCACCCTCCCTGCCTATACTCACCAGAGCTGTCCCTTCTACCAGAACTGTCCCTTCTACAGCCCTTTGCATGTCTTGTCTCCCCCCTCTGTAAAATTTGTGTAATTATTTACTGTCCCTTAGCCCCACTTACAATAATATTAATTTATAATGCCTTAACCCAATCTATAATTATCCAAATTATTAATCCATTTACCATCTTTTTCCTTCCCATAAATAAATATTCATTGGTCTGTGCTGTACACTAGACTCTCATACAGTACCTGGTATGTGTGAAACCCTCTATAAATACCTTGAAAAAGAGCATGCTCCCATGCTCTCATGATCCATGAATCCTGGGTCTTGTATGTTAGTTAATTTTCCTGTTGCTATTAAAAAATACCTGGCAACAGCAACCTAGTAAAGGATGGGGCTATTTCAGCCCACAGATTAAGAAAGAGTACAGTCCATCCTGGTGGGGAAGAAACTGTGTCACGAATACGAAATGGCTGGCCTCATTGCATCTGCACTCAGGAAGCAGAGGTGAATCCTAGCACTCAGTTCTTTGTTTTTGTTCAGTCTGGGATGCCAGCCCATGGGGTGGTGCTGCGCACCTTGTCAGTTAAACTTTTTTGGAAATGCTCTTACAGGCCCACTGAGAGGTGTGTCTCCTAGGTGACTCCAAATGCAGTCAAGTCGACACTGGAGACTGAATATCACTGGAGGCTTCTACTCTGACGATAGCCCCAGTTTGTATCTGGATGACTGTGAGTCCCCGATGAGAAAGCTGAAGATTCTGTTGGATCTCCTGTGAAATCCATTGCGGATTCTAAGTCATGTTCAGGTGTAGATGACTGGGCCACATAGAAGCTGCTGATAGTAAACCTTGGGAATCTACAGGCCTGTGGTGATCAGCAGGAAGCATCCTTTACCTTGGGGGAGAGTTAAGAAGAAACCCTCCCTGGACCCAGGGTAAAACTTGGTGCCTTCTGTCAGCATAGTGGTTGGACTTTTGAGGAAGACAGACTTCTTTGTGACCCTCCCATTACTCTCTTTGTCTAGAGCTTCCTCGGACTCCATGCTGGTGCTAAACCCAATTCACTGCTGTAGATCTGCCCCATTTCTTGGAGAGGGACCCCTTATCTACCTTTAGCCTAAAAGTCCCGCTAGCATCTTCCATGTGGCCTAAACTCACCCACACCCTATGCTCTACCTGAGAAAGAAACCTAGCACTCTGCCTGGGAACACCCACCCACCCTCTGGACCCCACTGAGACCAACCCCAGACACCCCACCCCACAAATTAGTGGACCGTGTCTGTGTTGACACATCTATTCTCAACCTAATGATATGTTTGTTTAACTGATGACTGCTGTCCTCATTAGGGACTCATTGTTGAGCCTGGAATAGTGATTATTTTTTGCTGATATTCCTTTTCTGCAGAGATGATTTTTTAAAAAATCACTCTTTGGGTGTGCTATGAATCCTTAATGAGGATAGTTAAATTTAAAAGAAACCCCCAAACCACCCTTCAGGTTGAAAATAGAAGTGTCTACACAAGCAAGCTGTTAATTTGCTGATTACGGATGGACACAGGACGACGACACACCCACAACCTTCAGTGAGCCTGCCCTTCACATGAGCATGGTAGCCACCAGGTAAAGAGACAGCTGGGCCAACGGGGAGTGAGGACTGGGGGTCTCAGAGCATTCTCTTTGCATTGTGCAGAAAGAGACATCTTTCCAGTGATCTGAGTATTGATTGTGACTTCAAATTGGATCCAAAGCTGGGCAAATTTTGGGAATGGGTAGAGAAAGACGATCATAAAAAGTTATTGGCTGGACACCCAGGAAGTTAATTAGTGAACTCAACAACCCCAGAAACCCAGCTTTCTTCGGCGTTCTTCACAAATTCTTGCATAAAAAGTAAGTACTAACTTCATACCTCTTGGACCGGTAGAGTGAGATCCTCAAGAACAATGTCTTGGCTGACCCTGGGGTAAAGTTGATCAGGGCCTGTGGTTAAGCATGAGGTTTCGTCACCTGAAGTAGAGAGGCCACATTTACCTCTGAACCTGTCTCTTCTCATCTGTAGGCTGGGCCTATGCATACAAGCCTGTCCCCCTTAGTAAACATATTTAAAGAAGCGGGAACTACGAGAGAACCCTGGAGCCTTCTCCCTGTGTCTTGATCAGACCAATGCTGTTCATGGTAAAATTATAATGGTCTCACTAGCCCTTATGTTTTCCATGCAAGACGTGGAGCTAGGGTGGGTGGGAAGTCAGAAAGGTGCCGTGAGATGGTCACAAAGGGAGTGTGTGGTCAGAGTGTGGAGAACTTAAATCAGGTAGAAACAAGCGCCCCAAGAAGCCAGCTACCAATTCTGACCCTGCTAAATGTTAGCTATGCCCTTCTGCCACCACAGCTGTGGAGGGATTGTGTCAGTAACTACAGTAATGGTGTCCAGTGTGAGAAACCGTGAAATCTCTATTCTCAGTAATGGAATTAAGGCTGAGACTATCTCTACCCAGGTGTCTTACCCAGTATCTCTGCAGAGCCCAACTTGGACCAGGCGTGTGCCAAGCAAGCACTAAGCTAGGCAGTGGGTCTTTGGCCAGCTGCATCTGCCCCAGCGCCACCTGGCCTATTTCCTTCCCAACTTCCAGGCTCCTACACTCAGGGACTGGCCTTTCCCCATTAGCCAGGACATACTGAGAAACTGGGGGGTGTTGCATTGCCCATGGCTCCCCCATCTACGAACCATCCTCGGATCATTTAAAAAATTTCTGGTGTCTTCTGGTCACCTGGACATAGGGTGTGGACCTCCTCCCTCTTGGTCTTGCATGGGTTGCCTCTAGTTGCTATAGCTTACATATCAACATCAGGCTCTTCAGAGGAGGCATGGAAACTGACAAGAACTGATCCGGGCCAAATACCCATCTTCACTAAATGATGGAGAGGTGCTTCTAAATGCATTTGTAGATTTGTTCTAGACAACAGATCCACAGGTGGACCAGGGAGCAGAGACATCCTCTGAACTATGGGCCAGTTAGCATCTCCTCCTGCCATGTATGTGTATGTGTGTGTGTGCGTGTGTGTACATGTGCGTATGAATGTTCATATTGTGTGATGTGCACATGCATACGGAGCTGTGTGTGTAGGCCTGAGGCAGATACTGGAAATTTTTTCTTAATCATTTTCCACCTTATTCATAGAGATAAGATCTCTCAGTTGAACCCAGAACTCAGCAATATGGTTATTTTGGTTAGCCAGGTGGCTTCAGGGATCTCCTCTCTCCACATTCTGAGGGCTGGAATTACATGTAGATGCCGACTTGACATTTGTGTGGATTCTGGGGATCCAGACTGTACTGCTCACCCTATGTGTCAAGTACGTCAATCATCAAGGCATCTCCCCAGCCTAGTCAGCTTCATGTATGTGTGTGTATGTGTGCTCTATACATGCGTGTGTAGTAGGACTTACCTACAGGGCATTAGTTTTGATGGAAAGGGCTGTGGCATAGTCTTGGTGTGTTTGTTTACCTGCTCCTTCTAGAAGTTGCTACTAGATAGGCAAATACCATGTCTGGTACAATCACTGTTGTTTCTATTTCATGTAGGAGGTGCTTCTTTGCCGAGTGAATGGGTGAATGAATGGAACACCAACACAAGGGATGTTGATGATTCTTAAAAGTTCAAGATAGGGGCTAGGGTCTGGTGTGGAGCCTTGGCAGAGGGAGGGTCAACCAATGCTTTGGAAACTCAAGGTTAGCAGAGGTGCCTTCTGAAAGGCAGCTTAGGATCCTATTGAATCTTTCTAAATGGAGCTGTTCAAATGGATATGTACACATGTACATGTGTGTGTGCATGCGTGTGTGTGCACATGTGTGCATATGTACTTACACACACACGTATACATACATACATATATATATATATATATATATATACAGGGTCTTGCTATTTAATCCAGGGTGGCTTTGAATCTGAACTTGTCTTCCTCCTGCCTCTACTCTGAAGTGCCGGGACGATAGGTGTGCACCTGCATGTGTGGGCCAAGTGGCTCTTGGAGTCTTGGGTGACACTCAAGGCAGAAAGGAGGAAGAAGGCATGCACGCCTGGAAGACATATTTCTGTAAGTGGGTCTCTAGATGGTGTGTCTGGGGCTGGGGTTGAGCATAGAAAGGAAGATTTAGAGACCATGTCAGAGAGGTCATTAGAGGCCCTCATGTATGGCCTGAGCTGGAAACGTTAGCTGTGACCCCCGATGTTATTTTAAGGTGGTGGCTTTTTCATATTTAATTATGAATGAAATTGCATTTGAGGACAGCAGCTGATGACGGCGTGTGGTTATGCTGTGTGGGCTGCTTTCAAAATAGCTCACCCCAAACTTCATTAGCCATTAGTTCGAGGAAAGTGCAGCCTGACCCGCTGGCATTTTTCATATTGTCTGTGTCCAAGTTACACATCGGCAGAGAAAGACAGCTAGTGACTTTGTAGGTCTATGATGACATGGGCTGTCTCTTCCAGGTCTTGATCCTGGAAGCCCATTTTGGAGGATCTTAGAATGCATGATGGCATCTGTCCTTCTTGTTTGTCTCTCCACTTTATCTTCTTTCCTCTTCTTACAGCGTGGTGGCTCTGCTTGCCCAGGGAGGATGGGGCTGGCACCGCACACTCCCAGCTGGCCCCAGAAATCTGGTCGCTGAGCCCGATACCGTTGTTTCCACTCCACCCCCCTACCTAAATATGGTCAGTGTTTGCAGTGGCTCCAACACCGCCTCCATCTGTGTGGACTGTGGATTTCGGTTTGTCCATCAGCAAACGAGGCCTTTCCTGGCCTGCTTTCCACTGCTAGACTTAGGATAAACCCTTGTTATCATGAAGCTTAGCCCTGGTGAGAAGCACACACGGGCGAGTGGCCACAGCACCCAGAGCTTTTCTGGACACAGCGTACAATCTAGGCTTCTGTCCCCGCCCATCCCCTTGCTGACATTGGCCAGAGAGATGGCTAGGATCCCAGGGTAAGTCCCAAGAGGAAGCTTCCCTCGTTGCCCTTGTAGGAGGCAGAGACGTGACTGATAGAAAACTGGGTTTGCTTTCTGCTTATTTCCCTACCCTATCCTTCTTCAAAGTCTCCCTATGTAACGCAGGCCGGCTTTCCATCTGCGTTCATCCTGCCTCAGCCTCCCAAGTGTTGGAATTATAGGCACACATGATCAGTCTGGACTTCTGTTGGGGCTCTCTGATCTTTTTTTTAAATGACACAGCCACTCCGGGCCCCCAGTTTCTCAGTCTCCATGTAGTGGGGATAAAGTGAATAATAGAAATTAAAATAATTATGCATGGCATTTAAAGAACTCATCAGTGGGCTGGGCTCCCGGCAGGAGCATTGTAAGAATTAACTGCGCTTTGCCACGGATGATGGTGATGGTGATGATGATGGTGATGATGATGGTGATAGACCATGTGGCGAGAGGCACAGAGTGGAGCCGGATAGTCTGGGATTGAATCCTCGGGCTCTCGTTGCTTGATTGTTTCACCTTGGGTGAGTGACTTGACCTTGCTTGGCTTTGGTGTCCTCACCTCTTGTCTGGCGGGTGCAGTGCCTATAGCATTTCCAAAGCTGGGCTAATGGTCTGAACGGGGCCCACTTGTCCACAGGAAACCTGATTGTAATTGACACGTTCTCCTGTGCAAACTGTTCTGACTATTTTTCTCTAGGATTTTGGAGTTATTGTCTCAGGAGCTGCATGATGTCATATTCATCTTTCCTTATGCCTCGGTTTCCCCGATGTTCAAGTCAGGATACAAGACCCACTGTGGAGGGTTGTTCTGCTCACTCTTGACTTAGAAAACACCTGAAGGGTGAAGGAAATGACTGTTGCTATGCCCTCTACCAGGCATCTACCTTCCTTTTGGGGCTGTAAAGTACTGTAGCTCAGTAACCCTGGCTGATTCCACAGGGCTCTGGGTTGGGAAATTGCAGGTTTGAGTGAAAGGAAAATCTAAGAACAGCTTGAGGGGCTTGTGGGGAATAGCTACTGACCCCCCACTGAGGGGTCCTGGATCATCATCTGCGGGAGACACGCGTACAAACTTCATACGGGCAGTGTGTGTTCCAGAGTGGAGCTGAACAGGAGCGGGTCTCTGTGTGCCGGGTGACGGAGCTTGGCTCACCATAGGGCGGAGATCTCTAGCAGGTGATCTGTCTGGAAATCTGGAAGCTGTTCTTATGGGCATAGGGATATACTGCAAAGTGTGTGTGTGTGTGTGTGTGTGTGTGTGTGTGTGTGTGTGTGTGTGTGTTGCTGCCATCCTGGAGTGTGGAGGAGGGATTGGAGACAGAGATGGTGAAGCCACTGTAGAGAGAAGCAGTGGTTCCTCTCTTATTCCAGCGCTCACTGTTTTCCCTCCTCACAGATACCGGCTCAGGCTCCTGACCCAGAGCATCCAGCTGGGAGGCCCACTGTGGGGAAGTTTAATAGGAATTTGTGATCCTAGAGCAGGCAGGCTGCGTCCCTACAGTCCTGCCATGAAGCCTGTTGGCTGTCACCTGCCCTCTTCCAGCTCCAGAGTCTGTCCTGTGAAAGGAACACGGCCAAGACTGGCCCTAGGGCTGCCCTGAAGCCTTCCTCACTTGAAACTGCTTCTGGGAGTGCCACACTGGCTGTTATTCTTAAGAAGTGGGCTTAGGGACAAGACAGTGAGTGTTGCTGGGCATCCGAGGCATGTCATAAGCAAGTGGCTAGACCCTTCACTCCCTAGGACATCCCCAGGAATCCTGGCTGGCCCTTCCCTACCCTCTGTGCCAAGCTTGCTTCTCTGGGAGACAGCATCCTCCGGGGGCAGGACTTCATGAGATACACCATCTTCTGTGGTTCTTCTGTCCCTCCATTTCCCTTTCTGAATCTCTCATCCCCATCCCACCTATCCATGTGGGAGCATCCCCACTGAACACCCCCAGGGTAGGTCAAGGGCATCCACAAACATCTGAGGAACAGGGTGAGCACTTAGGGCTGAGGATGCCCGAGGAGTGGACTCTGCTTCTAGCATCTGCCTTCCCGGAGTCTAGTCATAGTGTCCGGTTACCATGCAAGGCTGGCTTCCTTCTTGTATCTTTACATAGACTTTTTACCTGCCTAGGTCCCTTGTCATCCCCATGGAGCAGGACTTGGAGCAGGGAGAACTGGCAGGTCCTGAAACAGTCTCCATCTCCTACCTGCACATGTGCACGGAAATAAGCCTTGAATGCTTTTTCTTAGTGTGCAATTTGCTGTCTATTTTTAACTTGTACAGAAAGGGCCAAAACAGAAAAATCCCTGAGGAAGTCAGAGCGGATGGAGGTTGCAGGTTATCCAGTCACCCAAGGACCCGATGTAATTGCCGAAATGACATCTTTTGGCACAAGAGAGTCTCCCAGAGAAGGGCTTCCTCCTGCAACAGGCTGTGTGTGGCTTCTCTCTTCTGCCGCTGCTGCTCCTAATTCCTTTCCAGCCATGTCAGGAAGACTTGAGGAGGAAAAAAAAATCCCAGCATTAAAGACATGCTCTTTGTTTTTGCAATCTGTGACCCCAGCAATCTCTTTAGCAAGCCACGGTTCAGTGAACTGGCACACAGCAGCCGCTCGGCAGTGGAAAAATCATAAAACAGATGGAAGCTTTACATTTTTGTTTAGATTTTAAGAGCAGTTTTTATAACATCGCTTAAAACCATCCTGATGTATCGCACTGTTTACACTCAAAGCTTTGTAGCTAAGATGTTTACAGTACAGAGACTGTTTTAAGATATTTTATAGTTATGATATTTAGATAATTGGCCAAGAAAAAAGATAGTTTGTTAAGATTGTCGTGATGTTGGTAACCGTGAAGGAACTTATGAGTCTCAATAAATATGTCCAGTTCAGTGGAAAGTACAAACTCAGTTAAAACAAAACAACACAAGAGGGGAATATCTTTTCAGTGAAATCACTTCCTTTTCTTAATCAAAAGATGACAATCGGGGCCTTAGAACGCCCATCTGCATGGCACCATGCCGCAGCTCTTTTCTAGAAGCGATCTCCTTTTTCTCCCAAGGGATGCATGGTGCCCCTTCACTGCTCCACAAGGGTTCAGAACACCACCTTAGGACACGTCTGGCCAGTCCCACCCCCGTCTCTTTGTGCAGTGTGCAATATGCACAGATTCTTATTTTTTCTTTTTCAATGTTGAAGAACTTATGCAGAGCTAGGTTTTGGACCTCCCCCACTTTTTTTTTGGTCTTTAAACTGCCCCAAAATGGTATTAATCAAAAACAATAACTCCTTTTAACTTTCTAAAGTGCTCTGAAGCAAAGTATGGAATAATCTGTGTGTGGGCCACAAATGTGGAGAATGCAAACATTTCACAATAAACATCTTAAATGAAAGTCCCTGGCAAGATAGGCTGGAAGATAGGACATGCTGGGTTAATTAATGCATACTCATAAAAATAAACCTCACTTTTAAGATTCGACCAATAAAAATCATTAGCATATTTGGGTCGGATGACTTTGTGTATATGTTCAACTTCCCCATGGCACATTGTCCTCTTGAAGCCTAAGAACAGATTTCAACTTCAAGTCAGAACTCCCCTCCCATCGGCCCTTTGTGTTCCCGACACAGCGATAGGATGATTTATTCTGGTTTTATCTATAATACCTGCAATTGATCTACCGGCGATGGGATTAAATTTATCACTTTAGATGTATAAATCATAGTTAGATCACCCCAAAAAAATGTTTGGTTGCATAAAAATTCCTATTGTTTGCTGATGACACACAGTGTTTGCTTTTCATTATAATCAAATTACTAGCGTACATAATTTTCACCCCAAGATGCTTTTTTTGGGTTTTGCTCTCTTAAATTGAATCATCTCAGCCTATTCACAAATTCCATCTTTAAAAACCTTCTCTTTCTTGAAATCACATATTCAAACAAACATTGACACTGGGGTTGTGGACTGTGTACTGCTCTGGAGTTTTGCTGAATCGGGAATCATAGAAAATTTCTAAGTCTCCACGCAGTATGGAAGATCCTGGCTTTATGTCGTGCGCTTTGAAGACACCCAGCTCCACGGGCCTCTTCTATGAAGAGCAAGCCGTCAAATCTAACTCATCTTTAAAGGACTGAAATTAGAATTCATAAACTCTCCCGAAGTTGTAACTACCTAGACAGAGAAATTCCGCACCGCTAGTGCCACGTCTCAAATCCTTATGAAAATAAAAACAACCTGAGAAAAATTATTGAAGAGAAATAAAAAAAAATCTCCAGCCTGACTTTAATTTTATCCAACTTTATTGGCAGCTTACTTTGAGCAAATGTGTAATAAAGTTACCACGCAGAACAATGGAAAGAAATGAGGAAAAACGGTTTTCGTTGTTTTCTTATCCTGTTTGTGTTAATAAATACCAAGGAGTGGTAAATATCTGAATACATAATCCGGGCATCTGCAAGGCCAGGATTGGCAACAGGACTGCAGCCTCAGTAGCCATGCCATAATTGGTCAGTTCTGTAGGTGGTCAGGCACTGTCCTGTCCGTGCAGGGCTCCCCAGGGACTGCTGCCCTGTCCCTTTTGCTCTCCCTGACTCCCGTAGGGACAGATTTGTGCCCCTCCAAGCCCTTCTATGGTTATATCATTCCAACTGGCCTGGACAAGACAAGCAGCCACGGTTAAGGAGAGTGCTTTTCCTGGGGACATTTCCTGCAGCGTTTGCAAGCTGGAGGGTTGTGGGGATTGTAAACACTGACTCTCATACCCTCATTTTGTGCCAGAGACTCAACATTGCCTATTTTAGAGACTGTGTGTTTACGATACAAAACAAACTTCGGCGTGGAGTGTGTGTGTATATTTGTCCGAAGCCACACCTAGTGGTCCCTGGGGTGGGAGCATGTCCTTCCGACCAATAGCCAAGCTCTGTGTACTGACCTTCCCGTGCCGCCTCAGGTCACCAGGGCTGCACTTGGGTCCGGGGATGACTGCAGGAAGGTGTCTACTCTGAGAAGACCCCATCCACAGCTGGGCTGCTGACTGGGAGCCCTCCAAAGAATCCAAGGTCCCCCATTTAGCGTGCATATGTGGATGTGAGCACAAGTCCCTGGGGTTTTTGAGTGAGTTCTGACTTGTGGGTAGCTGAGGGGTGGGTAGGCGTTGTAAGCAGCCTTTTAACATGTGTATGTGTGAGTGTCTCTATGAGTATGTGCCTGCCGGTGAAGATGGCTGTGGAAGCCAGAAAAAGGCATCAGATCCTCCGGAGCTGCAGTGACAGGGGACAGTGAGCCACGTGATGCGAATGGCAGGAATGAAAGCGGGTCCCCTGGGAAAGCAGCAAGTGTCCTTAGCTGCCGAGCCATCCCTCTGGCCACTGAACAGACTTTTAGATATGTTATGTGGGAGACAGGCCAGCTGCGATTTGAATATGGTTGCGTGTGTCCCACAGGGGTCACGTGTTAGGAACTTGGTACTCTGTTATAGTAATACTGAGAGGCGATGGAACCTTTAAGAGGCGAGGCTTGCAGGGTGCTACCCTTGGAAGAGATGGAGATAAGCTCCCTTGGAAGTCTGAGCTCCTGGGATAGGAGTGGTTATAGGAGTAAGCCTACAGGGTGGAGATATGTCTCAGTTGTAGAATGCTTGTTGACCACATGCAAGGCCTTGGGCTCAATCGCTCCCACTGCAAGTACAAATAATGGTAATAATAGCAACAAATGAATGAATAAGAAATAAAAATAGTTCCAGTCCAGACTACATGAGACGCTCTCATAAAACCAAAGCAAACTAAAGGAAGAAAGCTTGGCCCTGTAAAATGCTCTCTTGTGATCCATTTGGGTACCGTTCCCTCTCGAGTGTTCTTGCCACTTGCCGTGAGGTCCTCTCCAGACCTGAGCAAATGCTAGTCTCCAGAATCTTCAGAATGATGAGCTAGATCACACCTGAGGTAGTTTGAATGTATTTGACCTCCAAAGCTCATAGGGAGAGGCTCTTTCGGGAGGTGTGGCCTCATTGAAGTAGGCGTGGCCTCGTTGAAGGAAGTGTGTCACTATGAGGTTAGGCTTTGAGGTGTCTCTTGCTTAAGCTTAGATGCAGCCAGCACCATGCCTGCCTGCAGGCTACCATGCTCCCTGCCATGATGAGAATTAACTGTACCTCTGAACTGTTAGCAGGCCACCACAACTGAATGTTTTCCTTTAGAGGAGTTGCCATGATCATGGTAGACACCATAGGAAATTCACAGCAATAGAAACCCTAAGATATACCTCTTTTCTTTAACGGTAGCTGACCTCATTTATTGTGTTATAGTAAACTATCTATCCTTGGAGAAGCTAGGCTGCTTTGGATAAGATGCAAGCTTCTGCAGCCCCTGAAATTTCAGTCACTGAATTCTGGGCTGCATGTCGGGAAACAGCAAGAGGCTGGCCACCCCACGTGCACTAGAATGATACTGGCTTCAGTATTTTTAAGGTAACAGATTGAAGTGAGAGTTGGGATGACCACAAGTAGGAAAGGTTGGTGGAAATGGGCCAGAGCCTTATTGTGAGCTTCAGAGGACACAGTCAAAGTATTGTAGAGGCGACTCTAGGGTGGGGTACTTCCAATTAGGTCACAAGGGCATTATCACCATCCACCCAGACTTCATGCTGGCATCTCCATGTGCCTGTTTCTTCCCTCCCTCCTGGGTACTAGTGGTGGACCTTGTACTTTGGGTGTTGTTGGCTTTGCCTGTCCATCATTGTGTCAGCGCTGAGCCTGGAAGCTGAGCACTGGAGGCCATTACTGTGTGAGTTGCCTGCTGGCTTAGGACAAAGTGAGGAAGGCATTTGTTCTCCAAGGATGGGCCCATGGGAGTCTTGGGAATTCTTCCCCCGGCCCCCGCTAGAAGCTCTCTGGACACTCTTGAATTCAGTTATGCTATTGAGCAGTTAGGAAACTCAAGGCAAGGAGAAGGTATGGATTCCCGATCTCAGATGGTAAATTATGTCCAGCTAGGCGATGATCAAGTGTCCTGGTTCCTTAGCCCTGTGGCCTGTCACTGCTCATGTAAATGAGACTCTACCAGTCAACATTCAGTGTGTGACACTAGCTAGATGAACCATTCTAGAACACCTCCTAGGTTATCTTTTTGTCTGAGAATATCGACAGCAATAGTAGCTGTTGTTTGTGTCCTGGGCCCATTATTGTTTTTAGTGAACTGATTCTCTCAGTCTAAGTCATTCTTATAACCATCACCCCATCTTACAGAGGAGGAAATGGGCTAAGAGAGGCTATTGAGCAGTCAAGGTCCACAGTCAGTGGTACGGGAGGATTTAATGCTTGACCACTTACCTAGTATTGGTGCTTGCTTCTTCCCTTCCTGGCTGTTTCTCCACTGCCTACTGTCTCCATGTTCCTCTCTGGATATATTCCTGCCTGTTTACTTACATAGTTGGGAGCAGCATATGGACTATTGTTTATGGCAATTCTATATCAAATGAAACAGACTGGTTTCGGGAATTCCATCGGTCAGTCTGAGAGAACCTTAATTAGTCCTTGGTGCAGGCTTGAGTAGATGCCCCCACAGGGTGAAAGTAGTATGCAAATGACCTTTGAGAACATGGCTGCTGCATCACTAGGCGTGGTCCCATAGCCTGCATGTGGCCATGCCTCCCTGTGCCCTATCTTGGACAGAGAACTCAGAATAGGTCTGGGCTGTGACTTGTGAGAACTCACAAGTACACTATGCCGAACTAAATCATGTGATGTGAAATTTCCTGCATGTAAAAGTTTGTTTCTTCAGTGAACTGGTTTGAGACTCCTCAGGAGAGCAGCGCAGGTGTTTGGTCCAAGAAGAAAGACACTCTCTATAGAGACAGCTCTGGCGGTGGCTCTCTCCCATTCTCTCATTCTCAGGAGCACGTCTCTCCTTCTCCTCTTCCCTTTGAAGTCTCTCCTTCCATCTAAGGTCCTGTCATGTTCATGTTTGCTCCATGTGCTGTTTCTATGTCGTGCTCTTCCTCCCACGGTGAAGCCCCTCCCTACAGGGAATTTAGGTGTCAGCTTTAGTTTTAAGACTGGTTACTTCAGCCTTCTTTCACTTCTTTCTTAACATGATACAAACGTGGGCTACACTTTCTTGGTCAAGATAAAACAGAAGGAATGGGGACCGCGCTATGGTTCTGCAGTGAGGGATTCACCAGGTCCTTGTTTTTATCCTGGAAGCTGGTTTCTCATAGCATCTTCCAGCCAGGCTTATGGGAGAGTTTCGGGTGTTTCTTCTTCCCAGTATGCATAGAGGGCAGAGGCTAATTACCTGCCACTGACCGAGCAAGGGTGACAGTGAGGACAGTAAGCTCAGGAAATCTCTGGTCTCCCTCAGTGCCATGGCTGGAGGCAACACGGGCCTGGCTTCCAGCATAAACACATCATTGGCAGGGTTGCAAACAAAGGCGTAGTGGTGAGTTGGAGTCGAAAGACTGTTTTTGTGGGAAGACTAGAGAATGTCTCATTGAAGCTCCCCGAAATCTGTGCCGTGTTGCTTGGGCCCAATAGAGATCAATAGCCATGCTTGATGGTGACACCATGTTTTCAATGCGTGACTCCTTCCACCCCCACGCTACTAAGACCACTGTCACAAAGTGAGTGTCACCAAACGTCATGAAGGCTCCAGTGCCAGTAGTTCACAAACTACCTTCCACAGTAATGCAAGGGTTCCAAGGAGAAGCTTTCGAAGCCAAGAGAAGGGGACAAAGAAACAAGGTCCCTCTTGTGGACTTTTGCAGAGTTAAGTATTCCCTCATCAGCTCCTTGTAGAAAGAGCTCTGCCACTAGATCATTCTGAGAACCCACAAATATAGATCAAGTTCTTGGTTCCACAAGCAGGAAACCAGGTTTGGCCTTAGAGTGAAGAATCACACGTGTTGGCTCTGTATAGCCAGGTTAGAGCAGTGCCTTTGGTCACATCAGTGAGACTGGGATAGAAGAAATGAAATACAAACGTAAATGGAAGGTCCTTGTCCTGGTGCCTTGCTTCAGGTAGCCTGGAACATACAGGATTTTGGAGAGAGGGATGCACCATGGGTAGGAGACTCAAAGTTCCCATAACAGAGCTACTTGGCAATGGCCAACAATGCTGACCAGTAGTTGAGCAGCTGCTTCATGTAGAGCCTGAGCTTAGAGCTCTTAGATATGTTATCTCCACTCTATATTTAATTTTATCAAAGCCAGAGATTGGAGCCAGAAACTAGTATGTGCTGAGCAGGAGCTTTAGTTCTCAGTGACACTCCAGCCCTATTATCTCTGTTTCACCAGTAGAGACATGGAGATGGCAATGAGACTGTGATATTCATGCTGGAGCTTGCTGGACTGTGTGCTGGGACCAGTGCTCCCACCCTCCTAACCAGGAATAGGAAGATGCCTTCTTGTGTCTAGGGAGATTTCCTGGGAGTATACTGAGTTAAGAAGTTCATCACTAGAAGCACCTTATGGGAGGCTTAGATGAATAGGACTATTTTATTTTTTGTCTTCTTTCTTATCCATACACCATGATCTGTAGAGAATCCTATTGGGTGAAACCCAACTCCTGACAGGGACTCACGCAGAGGCTATGCTTGTCATATTTTCTCTCGTGTTCCACATCAGTTCTTTGGGTGGGCATGATAGAGGCATCTGTGCATATATTTATTTATTAAAAGCCTATTGATAAGGCTCTCACTTTGCCTACCATACACAAGATCCTGAATTCCATCCCTAGCACTGAGAACAACAATAATAAAAGAATCTGTAGATCTAGTAATACTCCTAGATTCCTTCGTAAGTCATTTCTTAATTTGTATATGCATTTACTCATTAATCCATACACTTACTAATTTTTAATTCCTTCCATCATTATTCTAGCTCACTCTTCGTTCATTTGTTCATGTCTTCAGGTATTGGTTTACTTACGTATTTAGTCACATGAGCACTGTGGGGCCATTCTTTTGTCCGTTCCTTTATTCATTCATTCATTTAATGAATCATCCACTTTGAAATGAATTACAGCCTCTGGCTTTGTGTAATAATTAAAGTAGGGTAGATTCTGGATGGGGTGCACACGAAGTTGCATAGATAGTGCCAGGACTTGAGAGATACCTTTTGGCCCATGATAAGTAAAACTTAAATTTATCTACTGTGATATAGAAATTGAATGTCCTCCCCCAGTTCTTCAACTGTGTGGAACTATAGTCCTGTTTGAGCCTCTCCAACAGGCCGTCTTGTGTAGTCTGGGGCCATCTTTCGGTTGTTGTAGAAGTGGAGAACTATCTGGGTCTCTCTGCCCACCAGGAAAGCAATCTGTGGTTGTGGTAAGTGGAAAGGAATGCACGTAGACAGTCACACGAGGGCCCCCACACAGAGGGGCAAGAGTCACAGCGAAATGCATAGTGGGGGAAAAAGTATCACCATGGGCCAAGGGGGATTGGGGATCTTCATCTTCCCTGCTGGCAGAAACTTCCATCCAGTTGTTTTGAAATTCAGGGACATGGGAATAGAGGTCATGTAGAAGGAATACCACCATGCCTCTTTCCCCAGCTGAGATAGGCATTTGAAAGCTCAAGGACTAAAGGTGAAGTTAAATTTCTAGTGATAGTAATAATGACGGCCAGGCAGGCTGAGAGTGAGGGCATTTTATGCTGGGACACAATATAACTGGAGTAGGGCCTTCATCCTCCAGGACACGAAAGAGGACTGGAGAGATCTTAAGCGTCGAGTCCTGCGTTCTCACCGTATCCACTCCTTTCATGTTGCCGTTGAACATAATACTCGACAGAAACAACTTAAAAAATGAGAGATTTATTTTTGGCTCACAGTTTTAAAAGGGTTTCGGTCCATCATGATGAGGAAGGCTTGATGGACAGATAAGTTCATGGCAGGGGCAGTAGGCACAAAGACTGTTCATATCATGGCAGACCAGGGAGCAGAGGAAACAGAAACCTGGGGCCATTTAACCTTCAAAGCCTTTCTTCACAATGACTGGCCACCAGCTAGGCCCTACCTCCTAAAGCTCCTTCCATAACCTTCAAAAAGAGTGCCACCAGCCAGGGACCAAGCACACAAAACAGCAACTTCTGGAGGATATTTTGGATTCAATATTTCATCTCACATGAACTTTCCTTGCTCTGGGTGACTCCCATACACTCACGAGCTCTTCTTGCTTACAGAGAGGCTCTCAGGAATCTTTGGATAAGTATTACACCAACCAATGACTGTCACACATGGCATGAGGCTCCTCTTGGTTCCAGATGATGTCTTTGTCCTCAACCACTCTGTGAATGATGCCATTCCCTGCATGAAGGTTGTGGGTACTCAGCTGGAAAGCACTGCGGTCCACCCTAGATTGTAGTTGACTCCCATAGTGCACTCAGGCATCCAAACCCTCAGAAGTCTAGATGGCTTATTTTACCTGTGATTCAGAACTCCACCCACCTTGAATCTCAACTCATGACCAATGGGAAGAGTTCTTACTGCATGCTGGTTCCCGAGGTAACCAGTGCACACAATTGAGAAGGACCAGAGGAAGAAGCATGCATAGCACTCCATCCACCACAGCCCCCACCCCGGCCCTCAACATCCCAGCCTTGGTTCGGTCTGTTACTTGAGCTGCTTGGTTTAAAATACACAGCTATAAACACTCAGGACAACCAGCCGTATATGGCCGGATGTAATATTAATTTCTTTCCTGGTTTGTCTGTGAAAGAGTCAACCATATAAATCACTGTAAGCCATGAAGACAGAAAGGGAAATCACATCTTCATATGGACGAGTATAGCATGTTACCTTTTGACTCCAAGTAGCATCATGCACGGTCAACTCAAAGTCTTTGTGTGAGACTTGATTTTGGCTAGGTGAGGCAGGTAGAAGCCCCCTTTCCATATTGGAGCAGAGCCTTGGATTTATCTACGGCGTATCCCTGGCGAGCCTGGTATCTGCCGGACAGTGTCCCCGCAATGCCATTTTTCACGACTTGTTTAATTAACAACCATTTTTGACCTCGGCTTGTTATGAAAGTGTTGCTATTCTCTTCTGCTAAATTATGTCTAATGAACATATTTGCATGTTATCAGATATAGCAATATATCATTTCAAATTTGAGCGTTTAAGCCTACATCACTCAAAACAGCTTTTGTGGATTAGTAAGCAGGTGAAATCAAAAATCTCATTTCATATCTGACATTAATAACTTTCGGGGGAGTGAGCATTGACATTCATGTCTGGACCAGAATCGAGCCCAATGTCCTAGAAATACAAGGGCAACACACAAACCTACTCACCAGATAGGAAAATAAATCACACATAATGCAGAATTTCTACCTTACATGTTAATTAATGTGTGCAATCAATTACTGATGTTACAATATGAGAAAGAAACTGGTGGGGAAAGGGGTAATAAAAAATACCTATAGATTTATCTGCTTCTTTTTTCTATTTAAACAAATAGTCTTCAAGCCCGTGAATGCTGTGTTGAGGCATGCTTGGAATAATAAGCATCATAAAATCTAATCAGATTTATAAGAGGAATTGATTGTTGTGGCAGGAGGAGAGGGTGGAAAATAAGCTGAAATTTAAGTGTTAATTTTTATGCTAATCCACAGTGGCTTCATATGAAGCAATTTTGTTCTGTGCCACAAATATAAAATTGTCCCTTGCAGAGAAATGTCAGCTTGCTAGACCTGAAAGCAGTAATTTATTAGGTATGTTTCTATTAGTATGTGTCACAGTTGTTAGCAGGCTATACACACAATGGCGCTTCATACTTATCCTCTAAGTCTGAGAATGTTTCAGCTCAGTGGCTGGAACGTGGGGCATTAATGCATTATCATATGCGGGGTGGTCTGTGCCCTGTGGACAAAAGGCTATTTAATACAATTTAATGTCATTCTGAGAAGAAGTGGAAAAATAAAGACGGGGAATAAAATGGCATCTGTGAGTTTCACAGGGCACTCATGCACAAACCCTCAGTTTAAGAGGTATGACATTTCTGCCAAGAAAAAGAATAAAAACTGGGGCATTTTTTTTTTTATAACCTGTTCCCCACTGCAGTATTTCCTAAATGCTATTAAGTGATCGATTTACACGGCCACATGATGATGTCACCCATAAGAAGGGGAATGCAGATGACAGCAAAATACTCCTGACAGTGACCTTGTTTCTGAATCCCTGGAACCCTGTCAGCTTTGCTTCCAGTATATGGTTTCAAAGAATGTACTTTTTTGGACAATATCTAGTTACTGGGTAGTGAATTAATAGAGTTAAGGGTTCTGATGCAATTCACATATAGGTCAATTACATGCGCCAACATCTGCTCTGTCACGATCATTTGCATATAGCATTCATATGTTAATGATGCCTCTTTTTACTCAAGTAATATATTTTAAAAACAAGATTTGCATATCAGTTTGGATCAGTATATTACAAGCAATTTATCATTTTCTCCTTCTTGTTATGATTTGAAGAACAATATCTTGAATGATGGCTGCTATATTTGAGCACGGCTCTGATTTATACAAGGAGCCCCTCGGTGGGAAAGCTTCCATTCTAAAGCTGCTTAAAGCCTTATAAATCAATAATGACACAGATGGACTGCTGATAATCTATTTAGAATGCCTGATAGCAAATATTGCCGTACAGACGATTAGAGGGGTAACCATTTTAGCAGAGTCCTGCCTGCCTCTACGAACGGCAAGTTTGCACAGCAGCGACGAAAAAGAAGTGCCTGTACCCTGACTTGGGATCAGACCTTCTCCTCGCAGGGTCTGGCTCCGCGGAGGGGGAGACCTGGGGAGAAGAACAAAAGGCACTTCCCGTTCCTGCCAATATAATCATATCAGTCCCTGTTTCTTTAACAAAACAGGACCTCTTAATGGAATTGTGTCTTCAGGTGTAAATAGCTTTAAAAGCCGCTTCTCGGGTCCTCTCTGCCCCGATACAGCGCAAGGAGTGAGAAAATAAAGTGGAGGTTGTCAAAAGTGGCAGCTGTTCGGAATCCTGATAAATATAAGCTCTTATTGATCTGATGGAAATAAAGGATCCCAGTGCTAGGCAGTATTTAGCTTCTTGTCTACGGCGCGTCACCGGTGGCCTTGCGTGGGGATAGATTTCCATTCTCATACTCTGGGTTTGATTTCATCTTTAACCTTTGCAGCCGAGTTTCCTTGACCTCAGAGTGTGGCTGTGATTTCCTGAATTTGTTACATTTTGCTTTACATGGTTTCTTTCTCTATCTCCTTTTCTGTTTGTGACAGGGAGCGCGGGGACACCTTTCCGGCCATCTTTCAGCGCCTGGATCCGGTGCGTCTTTTCTGGGGATATATTCTTACTAGACTGACAGTCCTTAAGTCAAGCATGCAGTGAGGGTGTTAAGGTAAGTCTCACCCTGTTAAAGCTGTCTGCCCACCCAGGCAGCCCTCACTTCTTCCTGCTTTGCCCTGTTGGCTTCACACAAATCCAATTCAAGCTAACCACTCTGCACCCCAGCCAAGTCTCCAGGGACACAAGTAGAGGCGCCTGCACCCACCCAGCAAACCCGGGGCTGTGGCTCCTGGGGACCGGCGTGCCTTTGTGGTTTGGGTGGTGGTGGTTTGAAACAAAAGGATTCCGAAGAACAATGTTCTATTTTCTCGCGGTGCTTCACCCCAGTGTTGTGTTTTCCAGCCCGTGGCTTAATTCCTTTCTGGAATTTTCTTCTGGGGTAGAGATGAAGCTCTAGCTCGAAATCCCGAAGAGCTGTGCGAGTTTTCTGGTTCCAAGAAAAGTGCTGCTGTTATTTTGAGTAGTTTTGATACAACCAAATCAAAGTGAAGATTCGAAATGGCTTTTCTGGAAGCTGAAGTCATAAATTATTCTGTACCGCGATTCTTTCCAATAGCGAAACCCGTACCTCTTTGCCTGACACTGCAGGGAGGGAAAGTGAAAGTTAAAACTAAAATGAAACATTTAAATCTTGGCTGTTGAGGAAAGCGCAGATAGACATCAAGGCCAGTCAATAGAGACTCCTACCAATTAGACTTGCACGGATATCATCCCATATTGGCTTATTAGCAATTGCTTGGGTTCAGGGTTCCGGGATTAAGAATGTGAAAGGCCAGGCCGGAAGAATACAAGGAATTAGCAATCTATGAAAAGCCAGGTCTGGGGGGCTCCCTCATATGCGGGGACGGGTGGATGGTGGCATCAAGGCCCTGTGATTCTTGCCGGAGGAAAATGTCTACAGTGAGAAGGTTGGAAGTTTTCCCTGGTTTACCCCGTTATTTGAGTCGGAAAGTGTTGATTTCACACCGCGCTGAGTGTTTTCCCGCAGCTTCTTAGTGGGTGTATTCTATGCTCAGAAAAAGGAGCAGTTAACGAAAGCAGTAGTGGGGGCCATCAACGGCCTGGCAGGCCTGTGACTTTGCAGATCCCAAGGTGCCCTCTAGGAGTGGTGGTGGTAGGGGGGAGGTGGGAAGCTCGGGAGCTCCAGTTTAGAGACTGCAGACGGAGCTTCTGGCTTGGTCCCTCCTCGGCATATCGCAGGCGGGAACAATTTTTGGTTCCTTTGCTTCTGGGTTGGGAAAACAAGCCCGTGGTTGCCAGTAAGGTTTGGAATCTGCCTGCCAGATAAGGGAATGTCTGTGAAGACTATTTTCCCTCTTGGGAGGCAAAACACAGATGGGGGAGTTCGGAGTCTTACAGCATTCAGCTGCTACATTGATGGGAGAAATTCTGCAGTGTGGATGCTCATGATATTCGAAGGCCAGGTTTAGCATAGCTGCCCAGGGCCTCTGCTAGGGAGTTGGTAGTGCTGGCTGTTGAGCGAGCAAGGGCATTGGCTTGTTTTGGAACATCCCATACTCTGGACTTCTTAAGGTGGGAGAAGAAGCACAGTAACCATGCTGGCTACTTCTGCCTTTGGCATGGGGTGGACTGGGAAGCAAGAATGAACAAGAGTTCCTCTCCACCCCCCAACTTCAAACGGACAAGGAAGGAATGTCATAGGCTTCCCCGTGGGAAACACACACCAACCCTACCTCGGCCAGCTTGCACACTGTAGAGCTTACGGGGTTTCCCAGCACTAAGACACATATTTTGCAGCGAGTCACTGGGCTAAACTTTGGGCTTCCTGGAACATAATGGACAATCATTATTATCTCTGCTCATACGCAGAAGACATACATGTTCAATAACCTCAGGGAAGCCTGAAGCTGTGGACCCCACCAAAACCAATACTCAGTCTGCCTTTCCTACATGTATGTGCCTGTGAGTTTAGTTTATAAATTTGACATAGAAAAAGAATGACAATAGTAACTGAAATGAAGATAGAACAATGCTAGCAGTGTATGTTCATGAATGCAGGGGACAGAGGTATGTGTGGTCTAAGGGGTAGCCTTTAAGCAGGCATGGGAATATTTTTCTGGATGGGAAATGTACACTTTTTGATGACTTGGGGAGGGGGTGTAGAGTAAGATGAAAACTTTAGTTCCAAGAACAAATTCTTTTTCTTCTTTTTTTTAAAAAAGAGATTTTATTTTATTAATTATGTTTAGGTCTCTCTCTCTCTCTCTCTCTCTCTCTCTCTCTCTCT
>NW_004949130.1:636557-637190 GCF_000317375.1 Microtus ochrogaster
ATGATTGTGATCTGCCTGATATAGGTGTTGGGAACTGAGCTCTGGTCCTCTGGGAGAGTAACCAGTAGTCTTATCCACTGAGCCAGTTCTCCGGGGCCTATACCAATGATTCATGACTTGAAGAACAGATTCTTATCCTCTCAAGAGTGATAGTAAACAGGTGTCAGGAACAGATAAAGGATATGGGGGTACCACTCTCCCAGTGTCTTGCTGAATTGCAGCCCCAGGACACGGTCTCCCCAAGCCCTGGAGTTGGAAACTTCCCCAGAGTCTGCATGGAGAAGGGCTGAGAACAAGTGAAAGGAAAGGAGAGGGCCCTGATGACCCTAAGCCATCTCCGAGAGTTTTCCGGGGACTCTCCTCGCTCCCACCCTGCAGTTCTGTGAAAAGGACACTTGACTTTGTGGAGTCTTTCCCCCACCCTTGTATTTATTTTAATGATGGAAACTTGAAGCTTCTGGAAGAACCACTTGTTCTTGCTCATCTTGTATCTCTCCTCAGACTTGACCTTGGCCCCTCATCTGGCCTTGCATTTCAGAGCTGGGTCTTTGAAAGCATCTTTTTAATGATATCTTTGTTCAGGGAGATGCCCACAGAGTACCTTGTGGGCATGAGGTTACTGTAGTTATAAAC
>NW_004949130.1:637290-669852 GCF_000317375.1 Microtus ochrogaster
CACACACCTTGCTCTTTTGTCTTTTCTATCTTTTCTATTTTCTTCTTGCCCATGGTGGTTGTCACTTAGAGGGGACAGAGATCAGTTGCAGCCACAGCACATGGTTATAGGGACTGCCCGAGTCCAGCAGTTCTTCAGGACGAAGGCTTTGCATCCAGCCAGGATGAACACCCCTCTCCCAGCTTTCATGAGCTTTTCCATTTTGACAGTAACCAGCAGGCACACAGCAGAAAGAATGCATGAAGCCTTAGGTAACTGATGTTTAGGCCAGGAGAGATGGAAACCATCTACGACTCGAGCACTCAGGAGGCTGAGGCAGGAGCATCAGAAGACCTCAGCCTACCTGGCAGCATAGTGAGTGGCTAGCCAACCTGGGTAACCTAGAGAACCTGTTTCAAATAAAAAGCCAAAAATCCAGCTGTGCTAGTACACAGGTCCAGCTGTGCTAGTACACAGGTCCAGCTGTGGTAGTACCCAGGCCCAGCTGTGGTAGTACACAGGCCCAGCTGTGGTAGTACACAGGTCCAGCTGTGGGGTATATAGGTCCAGTTGTGATAGTACACAGGTCCAGTGTGGTGGTACACAGGTCCAGCTGTGTTAATACACAGGTCCAGCTGTGGTAGTACACAGGCACAGCTGTGGGAGTTCACAGGTTGAGCTGTGGTAGTAAACAGGTCCAGCTGTGGTGGTACACAGGTCGAGCTGTGGTAGTAAACAGGTCCAGCTGTGGTGGTACACAGGTTCAGTGTGGTAGTACACAGGCCCAGCTGTGGTAGTACACAGGTCCAGCTGTGGTGGTACACAGGTCCAGCTGTGGTGGTACACAGGTCCAGCTGTGGGGTATACAGGTCCAGCTGTGTTAGTACACAGGCCCAGATGTGGTAGTAAACAGCTGTAATTCCAAATTTAAGCTGAGGTAAGAGGATCTTAAGTTCAAGATCAACTTAGTACACGTAGCAAGATTGTCTCTAAAATTTTTAAAGTAAACAAGTAATAAAATGGGTGGAAGCTCGGCTCTATCATGTGTCAAATCCTGAGTGCTGCAAAAATTATACCAGTAGAATAAAATAAAGCAAAAATGTTGTGGTCATGCAATGACCTACCAACTTCATGTGTCAGTACAACATGGGTGTGCAAAGGATACCCTCTAAAGAGGGGGGCACAGCCTCAAGTCCACAGTCCACCCCTCATGAAGTCCCCCACGGTCAGGCCATGAGGGCTAGGGTCATCCAGAGGAAGCAGTGCTCACCGCCTCTGGACTCCATTGCACTGCTTCCCGCTCTCTGCTCCTACCACCCGAGCTCCCTGTGGGCAGAAGTTGGATTGTCCTGTATGATGTTTCCGGTGCTTTTAAAAGAGTGGGCTCTAAAATCAGCAGGAACTACCATCAGACTCTGGCCTTCCTGTGTGTTATGGTTTGAATCTCAACTGTCCCCACGGTCTCAGGCATTCAATACCTGGCCACCAGTTGGCAACACTGTTCTAGGAGGTGATGGGGACTAGAGGAGGTGGCAGACTCTGGGAACCACAGACATGCTGAACTCAGAGGCCGCTAACTGCTGTGGCTCTACTGACCCCAAGTCATCTTTTCCACGGTAGTCATCACCCGAGTTGCGTGCTCCAGGGGTGGTACTTTAGGAGTGGAGAAGGGAGGTGGAGATGGACGTCTCTGTGTGAAATTGATAACGTGTACATATGGGGTGTGCTTTGGTCCCCGTTGGAACTTTGCCAGGATACTTCGGCGCTCACAGAGGTAAGGATTGTTCGTAACTCATTTGCAGACAAGACATGAGGGAATGGAGTTCTGATGTCCCCAGGGAGAGCAGGCAGAGGGGAACTTACTGGTGTCTAAGGGTTCCCGGAGATTCTCAATCCACACGGAGCCCCGAGCAGGCAGTTGTCATCATTTGCTTTCATTGACTTGGAAACTGAGGTTGTGTTAGCTAAGCTGTCTGTCTCAGGAAGCACAGTTAGCGGGTGGCATCAGACCCTTAGCTCTTCTCATCACTGTGACCAAATCCTTGACATAAACAACCTAAAGCAGGGTTCATAAGTTTGGTTCATGATTTCAGAGGGTTCAGTCTGTGGTCCCTGGGCCCCCAACCCTATGGCAGAACTCCGTGGTGGCGGGAGCCTGTGGTAGAGGAGAGAAGTGTATGTTGTAGTGAGCAGAAAGTTAACACACTAGATAGGAAGGGGGCCAGGGCAAGGTGTCCTCAAGGGTCTAACCCTAGTGATTCACCTCTTTTAGCTAGATAGACCCTGTCTCTCAAGACAGTGCCACCAGCTGGTGGCTAAGCAGTCAATGCAACGTGAACCTGTGGAGATGGCAATTCAAGCCAGAGCTGATTTAAGAGGATTGTTTAGAAGCACTGGAAACAACATGGTCAAGACAGTCTGAGTTCTGGACCACAGGGAGCTCCTGTTACGGGAGTTGAGAGTGGGAATCAGAAAGCAGGGGACCTAGTGGAGAGGATGATGTCAGATGGACAGATGCGGTAAGAAAATGCAAGCAGAAAACCGGGTGGGGCATCCCATTCAGGCATGACTTTGTAAGGCCGTGGTCAGTTGGGCTTTTTCCTGCTTGTTCATTTGTCTTTAGTTGTTTTGTTTTGAGGCGCTGTTAAATAAACCCCACAGCCTTGCAACCGCTAAACACTCCAGGTTCTTCCTTTCTGGCTTGCTACTTTCAACCAAAGAAAGCATCTTGAGAAACAGGCCATCCCAGGTGTGGAGATTCTCTTCAATAATTGAATTAGAATTAGCCTTGCAATGGCTTCTGGTGGTCTGGTCACTGTGGTCTGGTTTCCCCTGGAGGGATGCCTGGTGGCTGGTCTAAGCTGGCACTCAGCCCTGGGAGGAACCCACTCTGTACACAGCAGCAGAACCAGCATGACTTGGAGAGCCCTGTGAGCCAGTGCTGGGTGCTTGGGCAGAAGTGGTCCCTCTAACCCTACGTCCTCGGACTCACCAAGTTCCCAGGGGAGAGGACATGGGTGCTGTACATATACCATCTTGACATTCAAGAATGAGGAGAGGAGCCGGGCGGTAGTGGCGCACACCTTTAATCCCAGCACTCGGGAGGCAGAGGCAGGCAGATCTCTGGGAGTTCAAGGCCAGCCTGGTCTACAAGAGCTAGTTCCAGTACAGGCACCAAAGCTACAGAGAAACCCTGTCTCGAAAAACCAAAACCAAAACAAAACAAAACAAAAAAAAAAAAACCAATAAGGAGAGGGAAGGAGAGGGAATTTGGTGAGTTCCCAGACAGCATTGGCTGTATGGTGAAACCCCAATCAAGAAATAAAAAGGGGCTTAGTAAGACGGCTTGGTTGCCCAGCCTCATGACCCAAGGAGTCTGGACTCCCAGACCTATATAGTGAAAGTAGAGAACTTACGGGTCTTGGTAATGGTGTTGTTTAGATCCGGTTCCTTTGGGCTTCTCAGCAATCCTAGCTCACCCACAGGCTCATGGAATCATAGAGTTCATAACAGTTTTTGTGACCAAACTGTCATTTTATCCATGAGGTGGCTGTGGCCTAGAGGAGGTGGGGGGGAAGGGACCCTCGGATTATAGGACGGTCATTGACAAAGTTAGAATCCCAACCTCTACCCCATGTGTTTCTACCCGGTCTCATTCTCAGGGGAGCGCAGCAAGACACACCTCATGCAGCTCCAGACAAACTGAACCACTCTTGGCTTAAAGGAAGCGTTTCTTGGGAGTGGGGTGGGGAGGCATGTCTTCTGTATTGCCTTAGCTGACATGGTACCTGTGAATGGTAAGCAGTGGCTGCTGACTTTTTGAGTGACCAACTTCTGGGATTATCAGTTGCCATCATTGGAATTGGTTGGCGCTTGGTTTAAGTGGAAATGGTAGACACACCTGCCTATCTTTCCATATTTTATGTCCTTGCCAAACTCAAGCCTGTGAGGTCTGACCCTGCTAACCCACAAAACATGATTGTGGATGTTTTGCTTTTCCCTCCTTCCTTACTGCTACAACCAGTTACATCTTTTTTTTTTTTAAGTTCCAGCAATATGGACATGGTAGTAAATGCCTGTAATCCCGGCACTCGGGAGGCTGAGGGAAGAAAGAGAGTTAAGGCCAACTTGAATCTCATAGCCAAGTGAGGGGACGAACAAAACCTTTGAGCAAACAGCATGTGGACCAGATGGGGCTGCAGTCCGTGCTCAGCAGTGGGCACAGGGGGTTCTCAGATAGGAGGTGCCAAATAAGGATTGTCCAGTATTGACCTCGGCCACCGGAAGTGGTGGCCCGGATTAGAAGGCACAGACAGCACATGGGAAGAGGCACGGTGAGAGCCGCCAGTCTGACAGCCACACGGACATCTGGCTGTGGAAATGTGTGCTGGTGGGGGACAAGGGCTCTGACAACACCAGCTACTACCAGAGAAGGGGTGGCTGTGGGAAGCAGGGGGGTCAGGTGGCCCTGTGTGATTCCGCTGGAAGCCAGCATCCTCTCTATCACCCCAACACCTGAGTCATGAGTGCCTACCTGTCTCTGTGGGGGATTGCTGAGGAGGTGTGTGAGACTTGGTTCTTGTCCCTGTGAGGACCCAGTGATGCAAGGACTCCTCTCTACACTCCATGAGGGAAGCTGTCTGGGCAGGCACTGCCCTTTTCTCAGTCTCCAAGATTCCTCTTAGCCACTACTTTTTTTCTTCAGCAGTATTTGAAAGGCGTTTCCTCACCCTCTCTCATGGGGACTTGAAGTTTTCTCTGGGGTTATGGGCTGCCCATGTTGACCTGGAAGGACAGTATGCTTACTTTCCAATGTTCTACCATTTCCTGACCCCTCAGTCCAGCTCGTTCCTTCCAAAGGCCCCGTGTCCTCAACTCCCCTGGGATGAGCCACGGGTCAAAGAGACAAGAAGTAGATATGGCTGGGGGAGGAGATGGGAGACGGCACACCTATCTGAGGAAGCTGAGTATTTTCTCGGATGCCATAAAGTGGCGCCCAGGTATTTCGCGGAAGAGGCTTTCCTCGCATCTCGCCCTCACTTCCTGTTGAAGTTCCTGCTGGCCCCTTTACCTGCTCAAGTCATTTCTACACGGCCCCTTCATCTGGTCCACATACAACATGGGGTTTCTGTGTGTGTGATATTATTTGTTTTTATTTCTGTAATCCCTTTATTGTTTGCACAACTGCTGTCAGACTGTTGCCTGAAAGTATCACAGGATAATTGCAGAACGCCTGCATAAGTAATTTCTTACGAAATCGGGCCTTGTCTGCATATAAAATTGTTTTTCGTTGCGGCATACATGGCCTTCATTATACTGAGGCTGTTTACAGGGTGGGGGTTGGGGGGTGGGTGCACCTTGCCCACAGGCCTTGAGATGGGAAGGCCTGGTACTTGGGAATAATGAAATACGATCATTATTCTTTTCTCTTAAAGACATATGACATTTCTGGAAGGTGACAGGCCGAGGCTGTGAGGAAGAGCCCAGCCTGGGCAGGAGGGAGGCGTCTGTCCATGGGAGGAGTGCTGGGTTGACAGATGCTGCTGGGGAAGGAAGGGCTACTCACTCCTCCCGGGCTCGCACTGGGCATCTCTTCCGACCGCATTTCTGCGATATTAATGGTGTGTGGTAGTGAAAGAAATGTGTTTTATTCTCGAGTCTAACCCTGCTGTTATCAAAGTAACTTCCAGCTTATTAGCGACAAAGGACTTTTCTCCTCTCGGCTGCCCTGTTCGCCAGGGCTTCCTGAATTAAACTGCTGTTTCCTGTCCTTTATATGCATGACCACATCTGGGTAGCCTGCTCACAGCCCTGCTGCTTAATAACAATCACCTTCCCTTTCAGTCTCTGCTGATTGTTTCTAATTCACTCTGACAGATAGTGCCTGACAACTTGCTGGCTTCTCCCTCCCTCCGTGACCTGAAGTTACTCACGGCACTTATATAGTCTGTCATTTTTAATATTTGATTTCATTTTAAGTTATGTGTTTTACTGAGAAGATGAAACCAAGGGGAAAAAAAGAAGAAAGAAAGAAAAAGAGAAAAGAAAGAAAGGGGGGAAAAAGAAGAGGAGGAGGAAGGGGGGTCTAGTAACAGATCACAAGTTTAACCCTTCTTGCCCCACGGCCCTGTTTCTTCTCCCTGGGACAGGCTGAACGGAGGCTTACATTTTTCTTTCCTTTCTTCCTGCCTTTTGTGTTTTTCCTTTCCCTCCATTTTCTTGTTTGTTTTGATATTTTGAAGCAAATCTTTCTCTGTGGCCCAGGCTGACTTTATATTCACCCCGCTCCTGCCTCAGCCTCCCTACGTGTTGGGGTCACCGGTGTGTACACCCACACTTCCAACTGTTTTACGTGGTAGTCATTCTTTCAGTAGTGCCTGACAGTCTTGGAGTTCGCTGGGCTGCTGCTCTCTGATCTGCAAACTGGAGCGTCTCCTTTTGGGGAGGGTGTTGCTCTGGAGTGATGGTGTAGTGGAGGGACTGGTTGATGCCTTCAGGATCAGCTCTGGTAAAGATGGCAAGTGTGGAACGAACCATCTTCGGGGATTGGTTCTTTTTGTACCAGTGGACAGGACAGAGGAATGTCAGCTCTCTCTGGGTTGAAGATGGGACACTTGGTGTGAAACCTTCCAAAGCGTGGGACCAGGTGGACAGCCAGCGGGGTTGAAGCCTACAGTTCGTTCTACCATATCCTCTGTGAACCCACCTCTCATCCAAGAACTTGTGGAACAGGCATCCTCAAAAGTTGGAAAGCTAGGCATCCCCTGTCACTTCAAGGCCCACCTCACCCATGGTGACTGGCTTTGTTTGTCACGAGACAAAAGCTGCTGTGTCCCTTGTGGCCCCGTCAAGGTCAAAAGCTGTGAGGCTATGCATTAGGTCAGCTTTGTAACTGGCCACACCAAATACAGAGGCTGATTCACCCACAGGGCCTGACTCCTGTGACTGGATGCCTGTCTGTCTGTCCCCCACAGCAGGCCAGGCAAAGAAGTACAGGAAAGGGGATCTGGGTTAGGCCTCAGCTAAAGAACTTTCGACTTCCCTGATTGTTCATGACTGCCCGTGACAGGGCTGCTCTTTGATTGAACTCTTCCCAGCCTGTGAGCTGTCACTGTGAGGGGTCTGTGCCCCTGCTGCACTTCAAATATTCCGCTGACCACCTGGAACAATGATGGGCCAGTCCCAGGGACAGGCAGACTTTGCTGGTGACCTCGGGGAGATGAGGCTTGCTTCCAGTCCTGTCTTGCTAGAGCAGCCTGCTTCAGGTCATGTAGCACAGGTAGGGTCCTCTAAAAGGCTTCTTTGACATAGCACCAGACTTGGACACTAAACAATTTTATAGCAGCAAGTCCCAGCCAGGCCTGAGACCTGAGGTCCAGAGTGGCTCAGTCACTCACAACAGGGCTTCCTCACTGCAGGTTTAATTTCTAAGCCCATTCCTTCTAGATCCTTGGATCTACTGTCCCTGAGCACCCAGGATAAGTTGAGGAATTAGCAGCTAAGTGAAGACCCTCTCCATCATGCCTCCTTTCTTCTTCTGAGTGGGGTGGAAAAGGCCACAGGAAATGATCTATTTTAATCATCTTGTGATGATGCTTGGATATTTCATAAATTGCCGTCTTGGTTTTGAGACATCCTAATTAAAATTTAAAAGAGGATTATCCATAAGAAATCAGGTACACATAGGCTGTTGGTTGTTGGCTTTCAGCTGTCTGCTCAGAACGAAGACCAGCCAAGGCCTTGGTGAGGGACCTGTTAGATGCGGGTGGAGTGGCTTCTCTCTTCACTCAACTGGGTGGTCTTTATGGGGAAGGAAGATAGGCTAAGAGCACAGCAAAGAAAAAGATCTTTCCCTCCATACATCTCACCTCCCATGGGGCACAAAGTCTTCCCTCATGGGTGTTTATGACATGGACTCCCAGATAATTGCATTTTTTTTTTTTGGAGACAGGGTTTCTCAGTAGCTTTTGGTTTCTGTCCTGGAACTAGCTCTTGTAGACCAGGCTGGTCTCGAACTCACAGAGATCCACTTGTCTGCCTCCCGAGTGCTGGGATTAAAGGTGTGCGCCACCACCGCCCATCTGATAATAGCATTCTTAACTGCCTGGCTGGTCTTTAATATTTGCCCCAGCTTTGTGAGACACGAGGCTGGGGCTCTCAGAAGGAATTCATTGTAAGATTTGGAAGATGGTTCTGCACTGGGATTTAACCTCCAGCAAAAGACAAACTATGCTCTTCTACACCCTTTTCCAAAAGGACCCCTGGTCTATCATTGACTCCTTAAGTCGAATAAAAGCTTTGAGTCCGTATTGCTCAACAGACTTCCATAGTTAGGTGGTGGGTTGGGCAGACCCTTGGAGTCCTGGGCTGACAGTGGAGGGCATCTTAGGGGTCACTCGCTTTTCTTATCCTGGTGACACGATACTGACAGCAAAGGCCTGAGGGAGGAAGGATTTGGCTTTATGTATCATTTCATTTATTCTGTTTTTGCAGTTCATTTTCGAGATTGTGATTTGATTACAATATTTCTCTCTTCCTTTTCCTCCCTCCAAATCCTCCATATAACCCTCCCTAAATTCCTTCGAATTTTTTGCCTTTTTTCCATAAATTTTTATTGCATGCATCTATGCATTTATATATATATGCATATATAATAACCCCAAATATAACCTGTTGAGTCCATTGAATACTACTTTAATGTATGTTTTAGGGCTGACCATTTGGCACTGGACAGCCAATTGGAGTGTCCTTCCCTGGGGAGGGTCACCTCGCCAGATTTACTGCCTGTCATCCTTTGTGTAGGGTTGAGGCCTTGTGAGCTTTTCCCCACGCAGTTTGGCATGCATGTTGTGTCCTTGTGGAGCTCATGTTTAGGCAGTCATGTTGATGAGGCTTTACTTTCTGATATTACTAGAAGACACAACCTCACAGCGAAGTCCCTGACCCTCTGGCCCTTACCCTCTTTATACCCAGTGTCCCACGGTGTTCCCTGAGACTTAAATGTGGGAGAGTTGTTGTAGATGTATCCACTGGGACTGGGCTTTGCAACTCTGCATTTTGATTGGGTGTGGTTTTCTGCAGTGGTTTCCATCTGTGGCAAAGAGAAGCTTCCTTGAGGAGGAGTGAAGACTTTGCATGTCTGTAGGTAATCCTGTTCACAAGGATCCAGTTCTTCGTGGCAGCGCAGGCAGGGCAGCTGAAGCAGCATGGTTCCAGTTATGAGAGCTTGTGGCTCAGTAAAACTGGAGACAAGGCGCTTAGGCAGGAAGGGAGGTTCAGAGGTCCGACTACAACCTTCAGGTCCCTCCCCTAGGCCCTGTATCTACCAGCTAGGCCTCATGTTGGAAATGCTCCACAACGTCCTGAAGCAGCACCACCCGCTGGAGGCCCAGTGTTCAAACACACATGCCCCCGGGACATTTCACTCAGAACAGGATGTCGACTTCTTGTTCTGCCAGCACCCCCACCAAGGGAGAGGAGCAGTAGGTAGTCCGAGTTTTCTACGCGATACCACTGCACCATCTCTGTCCATCCAGGTTCATATAGATCTGAAAGGCCCTTAGTGACATGTGTTTGATCCCTTGACCTTTCCCAGAATGCATCCCCTAAGTAGGGCTATAGATTGATGTGGTCCCAAGATTGTCCCTGAGAATTCATTGACAGGTGGGCTTTAGAGGAAGCCACCTACAGAAGTAAGACACGTCGCTCTTCAAGGGAAATACATAGGGTCTGGCTTTTCTCTCTCACACCAAGCTAGGCTAAATAGCCACAGCTACAGAAGGGAGGAGATACGCAAAAAGCCATGTCTTAGAAGTGACTCAGCTCACTCAAGGGGTAAAAATGAGAGTCCTCAAGTCGAAGGCAAGAGGAGAGACTGGTTCGCCAGAGTAAGCGAAAGAGGACTAAGACTTTGGCTAATACCAGATAGAAACAGTAACTGCTGTAACTTGTCCTATGCCAGTTATAAAGCAGTCATTTAAAAAGGCAGCAACCTGAGTCGTTGTACCACTCAGAAAGAGCACGGTGGGATGAAGTGGTGTTGGAACGGGACCTTGGGCGACCGGGGAGATTTTCACAAATAGATGTGGGTAAAAGAAGAGAGATGTTGCTTGAGGGGGAGGGGCTTCTTCAGGCATGTCTTTGTGCCTTTCAGAAGGGAAGGTGATGGGTCACCCCAACTAGAAGCAATGGACAAGAACCTTGTAAATACTGGGGTCAGGAATGATGGGTTGGGAAAGGATTCTGGGGCTGTATTTGGAACTCGGAGTACAGGAAACAGGGGAACATGCACTAGAAAATTTGCGGGCGCGATCCCTGGGGTGTAGGTGCAAAACGCGTTTAGGAGGGTCCGTCTATAATGAAACTGCATCCAAGCACTCAGTAACAAGTGGACCGTCTGCCCGACCGAAGCTAGGAAAGTGGGGATGGACAGTTGTAGAAGCTGACACTGTCTTTGCTCACTGTGCCCATGGGAAGACAGAAACACGGCAGGGTAATTTTGACTTAGGGTGTGCAGCCCGCCCCTGGGGCTTTGTTGTAGGCCGTCAGTCTCCCGACGCTCTCGGGTCAGGCCTATGAACTGCACTTGGCAACTGGCTTTTAAAAAAATAAGAATAAAATGATTGCTCTTTAGAAAACAAAACCCACATTTATATTCATTGGGGTCCTCTGTTTTTTTTTTTTTCCCCTTCCCACACATATACAAAAGATGCACTCTGGGTGAGACAAGGGGCTGGTGTATGCCAATGTCAAGAGCAGGCGAGGACAGCGAAACAATTGACAGATTCATCCCTTCTGCTTTAACTTGGGTTCCCAGGGTGGAATGTTAGTTTGTTCAACTCTCTGCGTTCTGCCTTGCTCACAGTGTGAACGTGTTGACTAAGCTTGGCTTCCTGGTTGGAGGGTCAAGCCCCATGGCTTTTAAACATGCTTATATGAAATCCAAACACTCATGGTCACTGGCCATCTGAAGTCAAGGCTCAACTTTTGAAATGAACACGTAATTATCTTGTTTATTCGGGGTATAAATAGAGTCCATGCATTTTAAAATTTTTCTTCCTGATAAGGACTTTGGCCAGCATTTGGTCTTTAGATAGCTCCTCTCTCCCTCTCTCCGTTTCTCTCCCTCCCCTTTTTAAATTTAACCTTTTGTTGCTTTTATTTTAATTAATTAATTTTTTTTTTTACAACAAGATCTCATGGTGTAGCCCAGATTGGTTTTGAACTGACAGTCCTGGTGTGCCTGTCTCTGAATGTGGGGTGTGTACATGTACCACCAGCCCTGGCTTCTTCCTGACCTTTCCTTCTTTTCTCGTTCCCAGCCCTCTCTCCCAGCCCCCATGTCTGCCATTTGATTGTCTTTTCATTTTTTCCTCCATTCCACACTCTGTCTCTATCCTCTTCAAGCAGAAGGGATTGCTGAAGCCCGGCACAGCTGGTCTAGAATCAAGACCAGCCCAAGTTACTGTTGAGACAGAATCCTGTGTAGCTTAGAATCAGATGCCCAAAACAGTTGGGGATAACCTCAAACTTACATTTCCTTGCCTTTCCCTAGAGAGGACTTGGATTGCAGGCATACATCTCCACTCCCAGTTTTAGGTAGTGCTGAGGATGGATCCCAGGGCTCCGGCCTGCTAGACAAGTGCTCTACAAACTCGGGTACATGCCTGGCAGTGCCCAGAGTCACTCCTGCCCATTTGCTTTGGTGGATGGAGCTACCTTCCCAGGGCAGGCACTGCATACTTGTACACATCCTTGCTACTTCTATAAATCCGTGGCTGTCCATGAAGCCTGCATCACCTTGGAGAGATCAGCTAAGGTCCGGATCCAGGTTAGCAAAGCCTACGGGGACCGAGAGCCTCCCTAGCCCTTTGTGTGGGGCGTAGTTCACAGTGGAAAGTGTTTCTTCAGCTTGGTCACCCACCTCCATCTTTCTCACATCATCTGATTCTTATTATAACATGAACTATCTGGTTTTATATACTTAATTGTTTTTTTTAGGAAGACATTCTCCTTATAATGAAATATTGTATTTACCTTTATTCTAAAAAATAGTATCTATAAACTTTGGCTTGATGTGACAAATGATTGCTTTATTATTTTTAAACATTCACGAAATCAAATAGCCAAGTAAGTGTGGATTCGACTCTTTCCATGAGTCCCCGGAGTTGCCAGGTGTATCTAAGTAGCAGCGAAGCACCCTTAGGGACCATAGTGTGGCCCTGTTTGGAGCGCTTGTGCCCTGCCAGGGTCTTTGGATAGATCTCGTTAGTCCCTGCGTCAAGACGTCCTGCTACCCCGCAGGCTTCACTGCCCCACAGACCCTCTCTTAGAGTCCCCAGTGATCAGTTATTGTGTGTTTGGTCACATTGGACAGGGCTGTGAGCCTCAGGGAGCCATGCTTTCTGATGCTTCTGTCATTTCCCTTTCTAGACTGCCAGCGTCTTGGGTTTTTTTTCTTGCTTTATTTGTTGTTTTTAGCTGGAGCCTTGCTATGTAGCCCAGGCTATCCTCACTCACCATCCCAATGCCTCAGGCTTCTCAGTGCTGGGTTTATGAGTGTGTAGCGCCCTTCCTGGCTAGACTGTAAGTCTCTTGAGAGCAGATCTCCTGCTCTTCAATGCCTCACTGACTAATCCAGCTGTTTGTCATATATCACCTCTGTCTATGTATGTGTGTAACTCTCATCTGTAGATCCATGCCTGTATGGACCTATCAGAGTGTATCTATAGAATCATAGATCCAAATATCTATTGCTTATTTATTGTGTGTCCTCTGTCTGTCTGTCTGTCTGTCTGTCTGTCTGTCTGTCTGTCTGTCTATCTATCTATCTAACCAAGCATGTATCTGTCTGCCATATATCTATTATCTATTTATCACCCATATTGCTTACCTCTCTATATTGCCTACCTATTCTATGAATTTTTTTATCATTTTGCTATTCAATCAATCAATCAATCAATCAATCAATCAATCAATCAATCAATCATCTTTCTTCTCCATCAACTGATCTATCTATCTATCTATCTATCTATCTATCTATCTATCTATCTATCTATCTATCTATCTTCTTCTTCTTCTTCTTCTTCTTCTTCTTCTTCATCATCATCATCATCATCATCATCATCATCATCATCATCATCATCATGTAATCTATCATTTATTTATCTCTTATCCATCATCTGCCTACTTCCTATCAATCTAGATACTGCTCATTTACCTATCATCATCTCTTATAAGGTACAACTGACATCATAGAGAAGACAGATGATACATTCACTAACAATGAAACCGGAAACCCATCAGTAGGGACAGATGTCATAGGACCATTAAAATAGGGAACAGAATCTGAGGCAGAAGAACCTAGGGCAGAGTTTGGCAAGGCACCTCTGGGGTGTGTTGTGACATTAGTTCTGCATACCTTGAGTGGGGCTGCACTTGGACAGAGAGCACAGTTCATGAGAGAGCCAAGAGTCAGGTACAGGCTGAATGAATCTGAGTTGCAGAGGGAAAAATTCACAGGGAAGGATGAAATGTATTTCTAGCCTTGCAAAGATTCCATTTGTTCATTTCTAATGTCCTTGAGGCTTTCCCATATGTGATATCTTGCCTCTCGCCTTTAGAAGGCCCCACATCACATGCCTTCTTGTGGGAAGTTTCAGAAGCAGCTCTGCGTCCTTCCCTGCCAGGTTAGAAGGCTGAGGGGATCTTTACACACGAGGAAGCCAGCACTGACATGCTAATATTTCATTTTAATCTTGAGTGCCAGGTTACTTTCCAAATGAAGTGTCTGAGGCAAGGCTCTAACTTACATGAAATAAAAGAGTTTAATGCTAATTAAATATCATCTCACTACTGAAGCTGTATTTATTGATGGTCTAGAAGAACAGCATCAAGGTGGATGGGCTAGGAACCCATCTATAATAACAATGCATCTTTGGTCCTGAGGCTTACACATGTACACACACACACAATAAAGCCATGGACAATGAAATGGGAGCCTGCAGTGGATAGTCTTCTTTTTTACTAGGTTGACAGACCATCTTTACTGTTCATTTGATTCAGGGAGTCTGGGTGTAGCTCATGTTTTCTGTGTAACCAACCTAAGAGAATTTCACATGGTGCTGGTCCAGCACGAGGGAATAGTGGGGTAGAGCAGACTGTGTGGGCACACTCTGACCTTCCTTCGGGCATCCCTGACCTCCGCCAGTGGCATTGCTATCCCATTATTAGTTTCAACTCCAATAGCCTCCTTTCCTCATTTTCCTTCTGTCTTTTTACTGGTCCTTTCCAACGTTTCCTTCTATCTCAGCTCTGATGACCACTGTCTCAGGCTAAGAACATTGACCTCATGGCCACTATTTTCTTCATGCTAGGTTTGCTATTTCCTCTGTTGTCATTTCCCTCTTTGGGTTGTTTCAGCCTCATGCCTGGCCTCCTGATTCGGTCCTCGGGCAACTCTAGGATAGAGTCTCTGTCCTTTCCTGCTTTTCCCATCCCTCCAGGACCTACAGATGTTTCTGTGGGATGGTGTGTGGGGTGGGGATGGAGGGAGCATATATTTTGTCACTCTTTGTGAGGGTTCTACCTGGAATGACATTTGTTCTCGTCCATTCTCCAGCTTCCCTTTGAGATGGCTTATGTCCTCATGTCCTCTCATCATATGGCTTCAGAATGGTGTCAGTGATGACTGGAACCTTCTAGCGATCTTCCATCCTTGAAAGGGGTTGTGACCACCAATGGCTTCTCCTTGGTGGTCCCTTGAGAATGTAGGTCCAGTGTCACCAAGGTGTCTGAACTTTTCCAAATAAAGGCAAGAATTTGAGATTCCACACAAAATCATACTACTTCACCACTTGTAACTGAGCAAACATGGGCTCCAAGTGTAGACTCTGGGGCATGCCCACTATGGGGCAAAACCATGGATTCTGTAGGGGAAAAGCAGCCAAGCTGGAAGGAAGGAGTGGCATTGGTAAAACAGGGTCCCAAGCAGCTCTCTCTGTTGGTGAAGTACAGTCTAATGTAAGAAGTTTTGAAGACTCAGAACCCATTCTGCAGGAGTAGACCCTGATGTGGCTCCCAGCCTTTAGGAAAAAACACATTCATCTAGACCAGCTTGTCTGCAGCCTACCTATAATTAGCTTCTGAAACTTCTAAATGAACCGCCTAATGGGGTAAATTTAGCAAACTTACTGTGAGGTGTTACCCAATCCTCTTCCTCCAACTGTCCACACAGACTCCGGCACCACCTCGCTAGCTTTTGCTATTTGCAACCGAAGCCTCTCTTGGAGCTGTCTGGCAGCCACGCAGACATCCCATTTATGTGATCTATAATGAGTTTATTAGTGTCTCGCTGCCTTGTTGCTATTAAGTTTTATCAGTTTCGGATTCAAGAGCCCAAGGTTAAATTTCCAATAGACTTTCCAGAAAGTTTAAGTGGGATTAAGATTGTTAAAAATAAGACCAAATAGTGGAAGTACATAGTGTGGTACCCAGGTCAGTGGGCTGATAACTGCACACTACAAGATTTTGAGTTTTTATTTAGAGATGTCCCACCTGCAGAATGCCAACCCAGGGCCTTCCGTTCTCTGTGAGTGTCAAGGCTCAGACTAGAGCTGCGTCATTGCTCATTGACCCACCTATGCCAGGCTTGGCAGTGCCCAAGTCCCAGGGTCTGGTGTGGCTGGCTGCTGCTTTGACCTGGTAAATAAACATTTGAAAGGGAGAGGACGAATGCCTCCACATAGTAAAAAAGAATGACTTACGATATTATTTTCTCTCCGGTTCCATAAGATAAGCGGGTTGTCCTCTGGAAATAGTGTGCCTGTAATTGAATATTATTTACCTGGATCCCGTCTATAATTCTTGAGCAATTTTTTTTTGAGTGAAACCAATTCAGAAATTTCTTCAGTGGCTTTAATCAGAATTAAGTGGCTCTACTTTTTAGGTTAAGAGAAAAACACCAGTAATAGGTTGAGCTGTTATTATAGAAAGTTTATTACTATTGGTATGTAAGCTAGCTGGGGGCCGAAGCCCAGAGCAGTTGGATAATTTAGCCGGCTCCTGGATCCAATTAAAAAAAAATCTATGTTGTGTCCACAGTGGGGGGACGGCCACAGCTGAAGCACTCTTCCCTCTATGGCAGCGACACACCTGTGGCATTCTCACAGCCAGGGAGACGGGTTTGGGATGTGGAATGTTCTAAATCCTCTCATTACTGCCTCATGGAAGCCAGGCACTTCAAGCGGCTCCCCATTTATCTGAGATTACCAGTTAAAGTCCTTAAAAAGCATACTGGAGTGTTCTTCAGCAATGGCGACACGGTGGCTGTGATTAGGGCTCTGCTCGACTTTTGGGGGAGACCTCCTCTTCTAACTTAATTTACAATTCCGGTTGAGTGGCGTCTAGGCTGAGGGCTGATGTCTTCCCCTAAATATTGTACCTGGTGTCAGTAAAGGTGCATTTAAGGATATTTGAAATAAAACCCCAGGGTGTTTTCATTCTTTGGGGAAGCAGTGTACCATAAACATTTTGAGCGTGAGCCAACAGCTTTTTCCTGACGGTGACTGCAAATGACTGTGGAATGTATAGATTGCTGGTGGGACACTATCTGAGGATGCCTGTATTTTATAGAATGTCACTTTTATGCACAATCCAGGCAAAAGAGAGAGGAGGGGAAACTAATTTAGGCAGAACACAGTATTCTCTCCAATGTGGAGTATGAAAAAATTATATTTACAAAAAAATCATCTCTGAATATTTTTTATTTAATCATTATTACATCAATCATTACTATCAATACTTAGTAGCAAGCTGATAATGTAGCCAGTAGGTGAAACAGCTATTAAAAAGTGTAAAAAAATGATTAATCAGGTACGGGGGGTATTAATGTTCTCCAATTATTTAATGATAAGTACATATTTTTGAAAGTGTTTGTTTTTAATAATCGACTGGATTATTAGTTTGCAAAAATGTAATTGCTTCTTAATTTCACATCTTCGCTTCTTTGTGCCGGGTACAAAGGTAGTATATTTCTGTGGTTATTGTTCGCAACACTCCCTGTAAAAAATCACGTTCATTTCAAGAAGCTGTTATGGTATTGATTCTGGTAAAGACTTCCATTAACTGACCAATCTAAATCTCATAAGTGATGTCAGGGTAGTTATGCATTCTCCTGGTTCAAGTATTCAGCCATTACGTTAGAATGCAGGCAGTGTCTGAATATGGCTGTTAAATTATTTCTAAATACCGAAACCAGAACAGCTTAACAGTTCTGCAGTTTGAGACTGACACAAAAATGACAATCTGCCACCTCTTTGTTTTTTAAATATTAACGTTGTATGGGGATAGTATTTTTGGAGTAAAAACCTGTGGCACCAGCGGATAAGTGACATAAACAAAGGCAGCTGGGCTTCATGAAATAATGGAACAATAAGGCCCTTGCAGCCGCTCTCATCACTCCAGTGTGCTAATTAGCATTCTGTTGTGGCCGCAACACTGAAAACATGTAATCTGTATTGGTGTACAGTACAGCTGTGAACACGCATTCTTTTTTGTGAGTCCCTGGAGTTAGCCTTGCCATTGGCATATGCATTTGGGCCAAAAGTCAAGCCATCACCACTAAAATAGCACACGAGAGCAGCAAAATGTCATTTGTCTTTTCTTATTTTTTTTTCCCCTTCCCTCAATGCCACATGCTCTCTCCAGTGATGTAATCTAGTCTAGCTGCATCTGCCTCTCTGCTCTGTCTCTGCAGAAGGGTGGTGGGTGGGATGGTGTGTCCATGTGTGTGCGTGCGTGTGTGTGCGTGTGTGTGCGTGAGAGAGAGAGAGAGAGAGAGAGAGAGAGAGAGAGAGAGAGAGAGAGAGAGAGAAAGGAAAAGGGAGGGTGAGGGGGATTGAGAGTAAGGGTTTAAAAGACCCTGGTGCACAAAAGTCAAGTTGAAAATTCAATGCTTTCTCTTTGCATGTTTTATTTAAAAATGTATACCTTTGAGTGTTCACACAGATTCTCTCACATACACGTATGTATGTTTTTAATTTCTGCAAATTTACAGATCTTTTCTAAGTGTCATGAGCCTGCTGGGGGAGAAAAGGACCACGAATTTGTAGCACCGAGGCCTATAGGACAATGGAACCTGTGGAATGGAATCTTGGGAAACTTTATCCCTACATTCAAAGTATGGTTCATTCCCCTCACTCATTTAACATCCGTTTGGGGAGGAAACTGTTCATCCCATTTTACAGCTGCAGAAACTAAGGCTGAAGCAAGTACAAAATGGGGCCTGCTTGCAGAGCCCGTGGATTCAGCTCTCCAGGCAGAGGGAGCAGAAGCAGCTGGCCATTCAGAGGTATCCCTGAGCGTGTAGGTAGGAACCAAGGAACAGAGGCAGCAGAGGGGCTGGGTGGGACTCAGAAAGGTCCTTCTACTCCCAGGGGGTACTGTAGGAACTGGACCCTGACACCTTTTGGGTGCCAGCCTTGGAACAGGGAGGCCTGGCTGCGTCCACAGCCAGCGCTCTGCTCAGAGTCTCACCTGCTGGAGTTTGGCATAGAAAGTGAAAATGGCTCCACTCTCTCAAATCTCCCTGTTCTCAGTCAGTCAGCTTGTCCCAGTCCAGGCATGCATGGCACACACGTGCAAAGGTATGCCAGGGTGGTCTCCCCAGCCAGAGCACACTTCCATTGCTTCCCCAAAGTTCTTATCTCTTTACAAAATAAATGTTGATCAGATTAGATTGTCTGGTTATTTGAATTTCTTTTCTTCTCTGATAGGGATCATCTGATAGTTAAAAACTTTTCCCACCTATCAACCCCTCTTCTCTCTCTCTCTCTCTCTCTCTCTCTCTCTCTCTCTCTCTTCCCTCTCTCTTCTCCCTCTCTCTCCTCCCCCTCTCTGATCTGATGACATTACCAAATGAGAAACACACACACACACACACACACACACACACACACCCCACACACAAAAGAAAAAGGGAAAAAATGAAAACACCAAAACTAAAACCAAACCTACCTGGTTTTGAAGTCACTTTCAGGCACCTCGGGCCAAGCTGCTTGTCTCTTTCTGAAAGATGAGGCTAGATGCTCTGCTACAGAGCTTTCTTTTTATCCGATTCAGAACTGGATTGGAAAATTACCCCTACCACATAGAGTAAACAGCTTGTGGGTCACAGTGCTGATCCAATTTGGTTCTGTTTTGACTGTGAAGAAATCAGATCCTCTGGCCATTTGGTGATGATGTGTGTGACTGTCCACCTGGGAGTGCCTAGATTAAATAGGTTAATGGAACTTTTCTTATTCCAAACTCTACTAGAGCAGAATTCTTTTCACTCAGGCTCTGTGGCCTCCTAAGATCTCAGTTGCTGTCATTCCTCCGGCCTTCTCTGGTGAGGCTGACACTGTGCTTTCTTTTTTTTCCCTAGAAATCCACACATCCTCCATTGGTTAATGGCTCTTTAAATATTGAAATGCTTGGCAACACAAAACAAAATAAAATAAAGCGCAGCCTGTCAAAGAAATAAGAACAACAGCAACAAAAATGTTGGTATCTCTTAGAATTTGTCTTCCTGGCCGTAAAAGTATATAATTAATAGGAGAATTTTCTTCCAGATGTGGCTATACTATAATAGAGCCTTATAAACGCTACAGAAAGAAAAATTGCTGGGAAGGAAGGCGTCCTCAATGAGAGCACACCTGGGCCTGACAAAGATTGCATTTAGGGACTGCTGTGCCTATCACAACGCAGAGAACGACCAAGTCCAGGGAGCAGCTGGAGAGAAAGCCCTGCAAATCTGCATGCAAATAGCAGCATATTGTTAACTTAATCAGATGCCTAGGAAAAGATGCGCCAGAACGCCTAGGATGATCTACGCACACTTGGAGGCAGAGCCGCTCTGCTGATGGGGCAGCAACGGGGCATTGGGGCAGCCGGGCTCTGGGCAAGGTGGATCCCTCCCAGCCCCGGTTGCCGACTCCACCCTGCAAAGCCCCCAGCTCCTGTAACACACAGTGACCCCTCTTCTCTTTGGAAAGACAGATACCACCTACTGTAGAGTTAGGTCAGATGGAAGCCTCATTATTATTATTTTTAATTATGGTATAGGTACGAGTATTATTTTGCCCAACTATGCAACTCCAATTAAACAATATTTCTGCTTAAATATCCGGGCACATGAAGATGTGAAATACAGTCCTGGAAGTCTATAAAGAATTTTTTTATTATTAAAAAGAAAAAAAAGCAGCAAGTCGCTGTCTATAGTTGGAAGTGCTGGGCATAAATAAAACCTTGAGAAGTGTAAGACACCTGTTATATTTACATTTTTTATGAATAGTAATGGAAATATATATTTTATATTTCCTCCATCTTTCAGTCTAGCGCCATAAAAAAATAAAAAGTAATACTATTTAATCACCCACAGCTTAATAGTGCCTTAGTTGTTTACTGCCACTGTACTAATTGTTCTGTACTAATGTGTTTTTCTGTGATATCCAGTAGTGCTAAGAGAACGGAGATCTATAACCAATTAAATATAGTGTTTTGTATGTTAAAAATATATCTGGGGAGGCTAGAAAAGGAACAGAAGCCGCCCTTAAGCAAGGCGTGTTGGCACCGTGTCGGCGCCCAGCAGAAGGTGCCCGCACTGCCTCTTTTGCGCAAAGACAAAGGGGGTAATTTTTTTGGCAAGAAAACAAACCCCAAGAAAACACAACAAACTGAGTGTTTCCTCTTTTTTGCCGCCCCCCCCCCTCCACAACTCCTCAGGCTGTTTCTGGCCTCTTTCCGCAGCAGGGAGAGGTGGGTTGTGGAGCCAGGCAAGGGTAGCAGCCCCACCACACTGAGCCCCCTGCAGGTCCTGCGGGGGAGGGAGGCTGGCCCCAGGCCCGGCGGGGTTCCGCGGCGTAAGCCTGAAGAGCGCCCCATTCACACGCGGGCGCCCCGGGCACAGGGTTAATTGAGGATCATTGTTGGTTCCAACAGGAGCCGGGTGCCGGGGGTGGGGGTGGAGGGTAGTCCTTGCAGAGAGAGCAAGGTGATGATGGGGAAACTGGACATAATAGCTTTCATCGCAATTACCAAAGACCCTGGGAGTGACCGGAAAAAACGCCGCCCAGGTCCGGTATGTGTGCGGGCCAGCTCACGGTGCACACACACTCACACAAACACGCGCGCACACGCACACACACTCACTCACACACGCGCGCGCGCACGCACTCGCTGGCGCGGCGCCCGGTGGCTCCCGGTGGCACTCGGTGGCAAGGCGGCCGCGCGATCTCACGCTGCCCTCACCCGCCGCCCGCCCGCCGCCTGCCAGCGGGCCCCAGCCCGCGCCCGGGCCCTGCCGAGCGGCCGCACTTCACCTTACGGAGGGGGAGATAATGAGATCAATTAGAGGCGCCGTCACCGCGCCGAGACAGCTGCTGGTGCATAGTAATCACCGCAGGGCTCTCAGCTACCTGCGCGCCATCGCTGCACCTCCAGTCCCTCCCTGTTCTGCACTGCCTAGCCTTGTGCCTTCCTGTCACCTTCTCCTGAAACTCGCCCCTTAGATGGCCTGGAACGTCCAAGAGCAAGGCCCTTGTGGAAGAGTGCACGTGTTTGCAGTGTGACAGTGTGTGGCCCTGAATGTGCATACGGGTGTGGGTTCCACAGAGAGTGGGTCCCTGTTGCCGCTGGGTGCTGGCATCCTGTGCGTTTGCATCGGTGAGCTACAGGGTTGTAGGTGTGTGTGTGTGTGTGTGTGTGTGTGTGTGTGTGTGTGTGTGCATGTGTGCAGATGAGCTTAACTGTGTGCTGTTGTACAGAACTCCCTTTCCTACACATGTGCTTTTATAAGGTTTGTTCCTGCAGGTAGCCTTGGAGAGAGCTGCATGTGTTTCATGAGCTAGTGCATGTGTGTCTGTGTGCACATGCATGGAAGTATGTGTGTGGGTCCATGCACATGCCAGGTGGGTACCATACACCACTTCTTCCAGCAGCTCCATGGTGCTCAATTGTTTCTTTGAAGGCCAGTTATTGCTGAAAGAGTACCAAGTGCCATGTGCCTGTGGGTCACAGCTTGGACATTCTCTGCTATTCCTGCCATCCCTACCTTCTTCTTCTTTTTTTTATTTTATTTTTCTATCTATTCTGGCTCTTGACTACCATCCAGATCTCTGCTGTCTCCTCAGGTCTGGGGATTCATCTTTGTGGCTTCTGCCTGAGTCTCCATTTCAGAAGGGTCAGGTTTCCTAGGCAGTGTAATCACCCAGCTGAGCACTGCGTGCCCTCGTCCATCACTGGACAGGAGAGGAGGCTGGGAAGGGCCCGCAAGCCCTCTCGGGTGAAGGGTAACACATCCTGTCCCACGTCAGATACTCCTTAGCACCTCCAGGGTGTTCAGGTTTGTCAGTGAGAGTGCTTTTGGTTCTAGACAGTGGTTGAGCAGGTCCTGGGCTCAGAAATCGGAATTGGTAAGGGTCAAGAGGTGGGGAGGCCTACTACTCTACTACAATAGTCCTCCTGACCCACAAAGGATGTGTTGAGCTATCCCTACCCAGTGGGTATCCCCCTACGCCACATAGTGCCAACTCTCTATATAAGTGCCTTACTTACATAACTGTGATGTTTAATTCCAGAATTAGGCACAATTGAGCCTGAGGATGGCTGGATAGCTTGTAGGGGGTGAATATGCTGGCCTGGTTAGGGTAGAGCAAAACGGAGCAAATGAGAGGTGATTTCAAACCTCCAAATTGTTGACTTCTGGAATTTCCCACTCAGTAAGTTCAGGCCATTTTTGACTATGAGTGACAGAGATCTTGGAAAGCACAACCTGGTATCATGTTACCTGTGGAGGCAGCTAACTCCAGGCAACTCAGTTGCTCTTTCCTTAGAAGGTCCTCAGGGACCACTATACCCACCCAGGGTCCCCTTGAAATCACTTTAGGTTGTCCAGCTGTATTTTCTTATGGTACCCATTGGGGATTTCCATGTGTTCATCTGACTTCTGCCTCCTCCCTCATGGTACAATTGTTTCACAAGGCCAGAACCTGGCTCTTATGTCACTGACTACGGAGCTCCTGGCATGGCGCTCACCACAAAGTGGTCCCGTGTGAATGGCCAACACATGCTTGAGGCATCTACTACCTGGCTGCCCTAGGGACTCATAATCCAGCGACAGAGAGGATGCTGAGGGCAAGGTCACACACAGGGGCATGGACATGACTAATCTGGAGGCTCCTTGGAATCAGAGGACAGTTGGGAGTTCCCAGCTTTCAGTTTCAGTATCTTCAGGTATGGTAAGGTCCTGCATGCTTCTTACTTAGGTGCCATTTACAAGACTGGTCCTGTGGAATTTTTGGTATCCAAGGGCTACCCCTCTCTGACTGCATCCTTTGTGGGCCCTGGGTCTAACTTCAGCCCCAGTGTGAACCTCTCTGGATCATTTAGGACACGACTTCATCTCTTTGTCTTGGTGAGGCTCAGGGGCCAGTACTGTCTTCCCAGAGCTGAAATGGAAGCTTACACAATCCAGTCTTGCCCTAGCCTGGAGACTTTGATATGATCTCTATCGAGGGACACCTTTGTGTGACTTATTGGGGTGGCTTGACTGTGTCCCAGCTGCAAGGAAAATTCCATGAGATTTTCAGGTTCCCTGTGGATCCACTCTTCTTTCCCTGAGGTCTCTGCCTGAGCCTTCATCTTTCTGCCTGAGCCTTCATCATCTTTCTGCCTGAGCCTTCATCTTTCTGCCTGAGCCTTCATCATCTTTCTGCCTGAGCCTTCATCTTTCTGCCTGAGCCTTCATCTTTCTGTCTCGGTCTTTGTGCCAGCCTGGGCCCGTCTCCAATCAGGGACTATCAGAGAAGGAGGTGAAGAGGTTGGAATAGTTGACAGGACCCTAAAAAAAGACAAAAAAAATCATTTAATGCCTTTTACAGGGTAAGCTACCTGTCTGTACCATCCTGGGTCTCTGAGGGACAGACATTCTAGCAGGGACTTGGGTATTTCAAGCCTCTCAGCCTCCTGAGGGTCTACTGAGTGCCAACCACATTCTGTTGTTGATGCTAGGGACTCAGATTTGGGTCCTTGTCCCAACTCAGTCAGTGACTATAACAGTTTGGGCTTCTCAGAGCCTTGGGTAATTTATCAGTCAGGGTTCTCTAAAGAAGCAAAACTCATTATTAGATATAATGAGACTATCGTATCATATATATGCACACACACACACACACACACACACCACATACACACACACATATTACTGAGTCTTTCTATATCAACTTGACACAAGCTAGAATCATTCGAGAGGAAATCTCAGTTGAGAGATGGTCTCTATAGATGGGCTGTAGGCAAGCATTTTCTTAATTAGTGACGGATGTGAGAAGGCCCAGCCCATTGCGGGTGGGGCCGCCCTAAGCTTGTGGTTCTGGGTGCTGTGAGAAAGCAGGCTGAGCAAGTCATTAGGAGCAAGGCAGTGAGAAGCACCCCTCTATGGCTTCTACATCAGCTCCTGCCTGCCCTGACTTCTTTGGTGGATGAACTGTGATATGGAAGTGGAAGTCAAATAAGTTGTTTTGGTCATGGTATCATATCACAGCAATTTAAATCCTAACACACACACACACACACACACACACACACACACACACACACACGGAATTTATTAGACTGGCTCCTGGCTGTGATCCGGATAGCTCGACAGTGGCTGTCTCATTACGGAAAGGGCGAGAATCCAGTAGTTGTTCAGCCCACGAGGCTGGATGTCTCAGCAGTCCCAATCTGTCACTGGCATCATGGAGGACTCCTGGAGAGACGCTGATCTTCAGCCTGCACTGGCATCCCCTAGGTAGGTTCTAACAGCAGCAACTGAACACTTCTGTAACGAGATCGGCAAACTTGCCAGTAAGAAGGAGGGCAGGCAGGCTCCAACCTGGTGTCCCAGGTTTAGGATAAATCTTCCCGCCTCCAATGATCTAGTTCAGGGAACCTCTCATAGGTGTGCTCAGCAGGTTGAGTTTTAGTCGATTCGAGTTATAGTCAAGTTGACAACCAAGATCAGCATCACAGTTTGAAGAGTGGGCAAGGAGAGACAGCTCTATGTGGGGTTGTAGAAACAGTCAGGGTTAAGATGCAAGCAGTTATCCGAGATCATTCTGTGAATACAGCTAGAAAGGGCAAAACCATCCACTTTTAGCTTCCCAAATATGGAGTTTATGTGTTTTGGGCAGAACTCCCATGACAATATGGAGGAAGGACATGGAGAAAGTGTCCTTTCCCCTGTTTGTGTGTGAGGGTCTAGCTATGCATAATCCATGTTTGAGACCCAGGCTGGAAGGGTAGATGGCTACTAGACCTTATGCTGTGTGGCATTTTTCAGCGACACGGAGGCTTGCCTCTGCATTGACTGCAGCCTAGGCCTCCACACCTGGCTTCTCCCTGGAGCCTTCTGTGGCATAGCCCCAGTGTGCTGAACGCTGTGTTGATTCTTACTAGGGTTACAAAGGAAGAGGGAGCGGGGTCATACCATAACTGTGTGTGGGGGGGGGTCTGTGTGTGACCAAGCGGTGGAGGGCTGGAAAAGGACAGGGCAGGTTTGAGGACAGCAGGGGGATGGTTGGTTAGCTAAGTCAGCAGTCAGAAGAGATGGGGGCTGGCAGGATGACTGGCAAAAAGAAATGGCACCTGGGATGAAAATCAACGGTTGGAACTGAGCAGTTTGCCCCAGCTGGGTACCACACTCTGAGCCTTGTGGTGCCTTGGTCTCTTCTCACCTCCCAGTATCCTCTAGGAAGATGCTGGTCTTGTTCTGCGGATGAGCCAGTCTCCCCTCAGAAAGACAAAGGAGTGGCCCATGTCACAGAACTAGTCAAGGGACCTTCTGAGCCCAGGACAACATTCTTAACAACATTCTCAAGGACTTGCTCACTCTTCATTTTCCCTACATAAGTCCTTTCCATTAGGGAGTTTTGTAGAAGACCCCCCAAAAAAGAGGCAAGCCCCACTACAGCCCTAGGTATGAGGACATTCTTCGGGGAAAGTCTTTTCCTGAAAACACATTTTTTTCCCTGCCATCAGTCAGCCTTTTGTCTGTCTTTGTGGGGCCCAATTAGTCGACTGTGCCCCTAATTAGCCAGCCTGAGGCAGTACTTGTCGCCTGCATAGCAATTCACACGTGGAGCTAAGCGTTGCTGTGGCATGGTGTCATTCCTGGAAATGGGCCACCCCACCAAGCCAGCCCCACAGTGTTGGGAACTCTGGAGCCAGGTCTATCAGCCATCGGGAACATGGCGGTTCAGCCCTGGGATAGCATGAAGCCACCAGAGTCGGAGTTTTAAACGGCCGAAAGGAGGTGGGCCTTCGAAGAAGGCAAAGTGTGAATTCATTTCGTACTCTCTAATTCAACTCATTGAAGTAAATGCAGGGAAAGAGAGGGTCTGGAACTCTATGAGAAAATGACTTGGTGGGCTTAGATGTGAGCTCTCTCAGAGCAGTAGGTGCCATCTGCTGTCTCGTTTCAGGTTTTTAACTCACTGGAGTTGTAGCAATGCTCTCTCTTCCCTTGAAGGGGCCATTTTATGAGGGCACAGAATTTTCTAGAAGGTGTTTGAATGTTCTAAAAGGTACACACCTGGATGCTCTTATCAGAGTCCAGCCCCGTGTCTCATCAGTTGTACCTAAGTTATAGTTCTGACACTGCAAAATCAGGTCACCAATGCAAGCTCATCTCTAGACAAAGTCAGTTTTCTTTTGATGACCCATGCATCAGGCACTGTGCTGGAGGCTGGGGTGACAGGCAGAGTCCAGTTGGTTCTGGTTTAAAGTTCGTACAGGGAGAGGTGTGTAGACGTAAAGATAATTCCCACGGGGTCAGTGTGTTCTGACTGGGAAGATGGTGCTGGTTCAGGCGGCTGTGACCTTGAGTGACCTCCCTAAGGAAGTGATGTTTTTTGCTATCATTTACAGACTGATATGGAGGCCGGCTTCTGTAGTAAGAAGATCCTACAGGGGTGTGGATCACTTATTGGGAGTCAGACGGGGAGAACCAGGGTCCAAGAAAAAGCTCGCTCTGCAGGCTGGGTGAGCGCAGGTGACCAGATTCCCTGGTTACAGGGAAGCTTTGGTATAGTACAAACAGTATCCACCTTGTTCATAACCTTCCTTTAATTAGTAGAAGACAAGACGATAGAGGGCAGTGGGTAGGGCCGGTGGGGGCAGGCACACTGACCTGACAAACAGAGGCGGTTCTGTTCATCTCTCCAGCTCCCTCCGCCCAACCGAATATCTTCTTTTTGCAAACATCACTAGATAAATCCCCAGAAACCCAGCACATATTTCCTCACTTAATTTCTTTCGTCCAAAGAGAGCAGCTAGGGAGAGCAGCAAGCTTTCCCCTCCTTTGCTTCATTCTCATCAAAATGGCCTGGGAGACTCTTGAGCCAAGCAGCTTCTTAGATTCATCGTTTGGCTGATGTGTTTGCAGCTTTACCAGGGCTGTAGCCTCTCTCCATCCATCCCAAGATGCAGCTCTGTGCCCAAGTGCTATTTCCTGTGTTACGGATACTGGCAGACAGAGCTATGAAGAAGAAAACAAAAACAAAACAAACAAAAAACCGACCCAATATGGGTGCAACATAAGCCCATCAGCTTGGCACATGGGACACTCTCGGACTCAGGGCACTGTGGTTGGTGCCCAGTCCTCCTTATCTACTGTCTGTCTCCCCAGAATCTGTGGCCTGATGTTAGCCGTTCTTTTCCTCTAAGACATTTGGGTGGAAAATCCACAAAACAATAATAGATCGATACATTTAAATTAGAACTTTCAAAAATTCAATAATGGTATTTACAAATTAATAAAGCACTGTAAAGAAAATATCTACACTTCTTTATTTAGGGTTACAGTTAATTTTTTCATTGATTAAGCATTCTTTTGGTGGAGAGGGCGCGAGCAGGGACTTTTTTGTTTGTTGCTTGGTTTGACAAGAGGGACGGGGGATAGAAGGGACCTTATGGTTCTGCTCTCACCTGCGAACTCCTCACGCCTCGCCAGGCAGAGGTCGGCAGAGCTTGCAAGTGTGGCGGGCGGGCTGTACAGGGGCCTGATTTGCTGGACTCCAAAGACCCACAGTGATGAGGAGGGAGGTAAGGACAGGCAGCTGTGCCACACACAGTGGGTGGTGCTGGCTTCAGATCACCACAGGCAGGGAATTTGGTATGAGGAGATATCCACCAGGAGCCTAGTTTTTTCTTCTTGAGAATTCTAAATGGAGATTTTTGATGTAGCCAGCTTACTTCTCATGCTAGATACAACGCCAGAAAACTGCCCCCGTGAGTGAGGTTCCCGGGATGCTTTGAAGGGCTCAGAAGGGTGAATCTGAGTCCACTTAGGAATCTTGCTAAGCTTTTTTTTTGGGGGATACATAAATAAAGACAACTTCTCCTCCTAAGATCCTAACGACAAACGTACAATACCACTGAAGTTCAGCCTGGGAACCAAGGAGTGTATTAGGTTTACCAAGAAGGCAGTGGATGAGGGGTTTCAGGCAGGGTCTGGGGTGGCCTTAAAGCACTGGAAGTCTGTGCCCAGCAGAGATGATGACATCTCTGTGGCTGTGTAGATGGAGTCCCTTCCCCTAGTTCATCCCCTAAGGCCGTGTTCAATTAGGGAAGAACTGAAAGCAACTAGTTGGGATTGGTGGCTGGACACTTGAGTAAGGGTCCCACCACCCTCCTGACCCCCTCCTTCTGTGAGGAAATGTCAACAGTCAACAAGCCCAGCTGCGGTCATCTTTTGCGAGTAGACTCCTGAAGATGGTGGGAGTTTGGCTGCAGGATGAGTAGGGGAGTCGAGCGGAAGGAGGAGAGGAGGGAAGAGGGATAATCCTATTCAACAGGAGTGGGGTCTGGCCCAGTCCCGGCAGTGAACAATGATGAGAAAGCAAGTTGAAGTCACATCATAGGAGGTCCAGGAAGGGGGATTCTGCCACTCTGCCATTCAGATGGATAGAGCCCCAGCCACAGATACTCCAGGCCACCCCTTCCCTTCTTGCCTTCCTTCAAATACAAAGTATGGGTAGACGTTCACAGTAGGCTGTGTGCCATGCTGAGGATGGGGCATAGTGGGGACCGAGGAGTGAGGCTCAGCCCCTCTTATGAATGGACATATTATCCTAGTGGACCGGATGGAGATGGATGCCCAGCGTCTTAACAGCAGTTCCAGGGCAAATTCAGCAACGAGGGTGTGAGACCCTCAGGATGCAGATCTGAAGACCAAGGCTGTGGGCAGAGATGAGGGCAAATGGCCCTGCAGAGCAGAGAGTAAAAGTGGGGGGATCACCCCCACTCAGGTTTGTGGGAGTTACAGAGGCAGAGAGCAAAGGTGTTTGGGAGTGGTGGACGTGGAAAGGGGACAGGGATGACCCCCCAGTGGGAGAGTGAAAGGACCTGGTGACCTGACGGATTGCAGTGGGGCGTGGGGCTGTCTGCTGGGCTCCCTTGCACAGGATGCTGCTGTGCCTGGATCCCCTCCTTGCTGAAGCTCCTTGCCATTTCCCAGCGTGGTCTTGATTACCTGTTAACCACATAAAATATCCTAATGTCCAGACCTGGGATTTAAGCTCCGATACTCCAATCTCCCCAGGCATCCTCACCTGGCTTACAGATACCTGTGTGACAAGCCACGTGGCCCGCCCCCGGGCAGGTAGACTGCACAAGCACACCCCTATGACTTCTGCATTCTAGCGCCCTCTCCTCTCAATGCCGTCTCCATGCCATTTATGACCCTCAGATACACCAGAGCCTAGAATTGCCCATTCTTGTACATCAGTCATTTCCTTGACTTAGAAAACCAATCACTTATTATTGCCCTACCTTGCACCTGCTTTGAAAGCTCACCTCACTCCTACTTATGTCTTTGGGCCAAAGTAAGCCCCTTCTCGGCTGGATTGTGTGTGTCTCTTTCTGTGTGGAGGTATTCTTGTTTCTTCCTGTGTATGCATGCGGGGTCTCATGTACCCCATGGCTGCATGTGGAGGCCATAAGTTGACATTGGGTGTCTTCCTTGATCACTCTCTGTCTTACTTTTTGAGAAAGAATCTTTCACTGAGCCTGAAGGTCATCAGTGGGGGCCAGGGTTCTGAACTCGACTCCTGTTAATGCAGCAGCATCTATACCAACAAAGCCACCTCCCAGGCTCTCTGGGGGACTTCCTATCTCTTCTGTCAGTGATGGCTCAAGACATGGCATCGTTTCTCTGTTAAGTGTCTGTCCCTAATCTTGTCTCTTCTGACTGGAGTAGGTCCTCCTCCACACTCATGCCCCCTGCACTCTTCGGAGCTAGAGGAATTGGTTAGCCACATGCCAGGTCTTAGGAGCAGGCTTAAGGGGAAAGAATTTTAGTATCAGTTCTGCATTTCATAGAGCATGTGTGTCATAATGGAGGCAGTGGTGTGGCCTGCCCTTGGCCTCCTGGTGAGAGGACCACACCAAACTGCTTCCGAGAACTTGTGAACAATCCCAGCCAGATGATTTTTAAGACAGTATGTGAGACCTGCATGTCTGAGGTTCTGATACAAGGACGGAAGAAGAAGCATCACACAGGCTAGAGTCGATGTTGACCCCTTTGTGACGGAAGTGTCCTGGAGATGCAGAGAGGGCAACTGGCAGAAGAGCCTCTTGTTTTTTGTTTGGTCTTAAGTACCGTTTTCCATGGTAGGCTCCAATGCCCTGTGGTGAGAGCCTACCTGCATCTCACAGTGCAAAATAGCGTGACTGGGGACTGGGGACAGGTGGGGCAAGTAACAGCGTTTGCGTCTTACCCTGCAGGGGACAGTTGAGGCTGAGACTCCTGAATTGCAGCAGGCTGAACGTAGACACTATGGTCAGAAAGGTTGGCTAGCAGGGCCAAGGCTTAGGAGATGCTCAGAAGGTGTGTGACTGCCACCCAGAAGGGACCCACGGCCTCGTTCCAAGCCACTTATTACCACTTTCAATGGGTTTCATCTACATCTGCTACCGAGAGCAGAGAGATCCCAATTTGGAAGTGTGGAGGCCGTTTTTCACCCACGTTGACAGAAACCATGACTCTCAGTGCTGATGCCACGCTCAGATAAGGTCAAATGCTCCACAGAAAGAGACATTTGTTGCTCTGTGGCTTAATCCCTGCTCTCCAAGAAGCTGCAGACACTAATGGCTGCAGAATGTGCTATCCTGTCACTTGGGAGCATGTCCCCCATCACTGGGCATGAAGGCAGAGTCTAGTCAGGACAGGGGCTTGGGTCCAAGTTAGGGGCAGGGAGAATCTGGAAATGTGGAACTGCTCAATGAGACCAAGGGCTTTGTGGTGCAGAAACAGCTGAGGCCAGAACTGGGCTGGGTGTGGTGGGCTGGTTGAGAAACAGCCTTTAGAGGGTAAGGGTCCCCCTCTCTGTCAGTGCCATCCCTTAAGGCTCTAAGGTGTCAAGACCTGGATGTACTGCTGACGTGGTCAGGCAGTGGGTACCTGATACATAGGAGAGGGTGCCCACAGGGTTATCTGGGGAAATTAGCAACAATCACCATTAGCCTCTTCTTCGCCCAAAAGGAGCCAGGAGACGGAAAAAGCTGAGAGCAGGAACTGAGGGGTTCCACCATTTGCTCCCTGGGGAGAGGATGTCATGGCATTTGATCTGCATCAAGTTAGATGTCTCCAAAACTATGGTTGCTTCGTGAGGTCATTTGTACTCTAGAATCATGTGGCAGAGGCCTTGGTGGAGATGTCTCCAGTCCCCTGGTCATTGTGTGCCCCCCCCCCCCACTATCATGATGACTGCCTAAGCTCATGTGGAACACACCAGTTGCTTCTGCTGCATTGCATATGGATCTAGCTGAGTCCCCAAGAGCGGTCTCTCAGGAGGCTTCTTGTCCGGGCCTGAGACATGGCCTCACACACAGGCTTCTCTGAGGTCACCCCTACCTCCTGCACTTAGCTTTTACTGCTTCTCAGAACATTCTAGGGACATCAAGCATAGTGTGTCTCTGAATATGCTTGCTTGCATTGTGTGTGTGTGTGTGTGTGTGTGTGTGTGAGGGGGTTGGGGAGCTGAGGTTGTCACGAAGGGTCTATCTCTCTAGAAACACAGTCCTGGGCTCTCTACTGTTATGGAAAGTGGGATGCTTTTTACCTGCCTCTCTAAATTTACCAGGCTCCTCCTACTGTGGTCCCTTAACAAACACAACTCTACAAAACTGTTTCCACTCTGTACTGGCATCACGTGTAGTTGTGTGGTATGGGTCTGGGTTCACCTTTCCCAAATGCCACACTGTCTGTGTGGCAGTTCCACCTAAATGGGCTTTTTGAATTTTGCTGATGCTAACATTTTGGTGTGTGGAGCATGTGGGGAGAGCTTTCTTAGAGGGCAAGCACCTGCTGGACTTAGCAGCCATGCATAGAAACCTTAGTCTCTTCTACACCAGGCAAAAGATTGTTGTATCTTTGGAAAGTAGACCCTGCCCTACCGCAAGGAGCCTTATTAGTGAAGTAGGTATCCAGTAGTCTCACAATTGCAGACCTTGCCCAGATGCATGCTTCCCCGCAATCTGCAGACCCTGCCCAGATGCATGCTTCCC